>NW_025336480.1:17982002-18024670 GCF_004798865.1 Varanus komodoensis
ACGGCCGCAATAGCCTACTACTGTGGCTTAGTCGACGGATCACCCCTATTTTCTCATCCTATCCTCAAGAGATTTTTGAAAGGACTGTATAATCTTAATCCATCGATTAGACCGGTTATGCCCACATGGACACTTTCTGTAGTTCTACAGGCCCTTATGAAGGCCCCCTTTGAACCTTTGGCGACTGTGGATCTCCGATTAGTTTCGGGGAAGACGGCGTTCCTTGTAGCTGTCACGTCAGCCCGGAGAGCTAGTGAACTTTGTGCCCTCCGCATCGACCCTCCTTATCTAAACTTCCACAGAGAAAAGGTCGTTTTACATCTCGACCCATCTTTCTTGCCCAAAGTCTCTACACCTTTCCATACAGGACAAGACATTGTACTGCCTGCCTTTTTTCCATCGCCGTCGAATCCCTTGGAAAGATCCTTGCACTCCCTCGACATTCGGCATTGTTTAGCCTTTTATCGATCGCGAACAGAGTCTATTCGGCGATCCAATAAACTGTTCATTAAATATTCGGCTAGAGTTCAGGGCGACCCAGTTACTCCACAAAGGCTTTCTAAATGGATAGTCCACACTATTGTCTTGTGTTTTCAGTTAGCTAAGCTCGAATTGCCTTCAGTTCCTTGAGGCCATTCTACTAGAGCTGTCGCTACATCTTCTGTATTTGCATCCGGGGTTCCGACTGATGACGTCTGCAGAGCTGCTACTTGGGCGAATCCTTGCACTTTCGCCAAGCATTACCGTCTCAATGTTTGGGCTCGACGGGACTGCTCCTTTGGTAGAGCTGTTCTCTCCTCCGTTCTTCGATGAGAACACCTTCCCTCCTCCTTTGATGGTAAGCTTGTTAATCTACTCATATGTGTGATGCACAGAGGCCACGACGAAGAAAAGCAGGTTGCTTACCTGTAACTGATGTTCTTCAAGTGGCCATCTGTGCAGTCACACAACCCGCCCGCTGGCCCCGCTTGGTGTCGGTGAGTGGATGCATCGACAGCTCAATGTCGATGAGAGAGGGCACTTTCGGTACCAACCATCTCCTTTACGGTACCGGCAAAAAAAAAACAAATCCATTAAGATACCGTACGTTTGGTCGCAAAGACTGAACAAAATGGTGGACACTCCGCTCTTTATAGGCACAAGGGGGAGGGGGAGCGGAGCTTCCCGCCAAAAACCGTTAGCTATCAATCTTCCGGCCAAAGGCACTGCACAGGCGCAGTACCCATATGTGTGACGGCACAGATGGCCACTCGAAGAACATCAGTTACAGGTAAGCAACCTGCTTTTCCCTGAAGTCTCCTGGCCCACAGAAGCACCCTTCAGATCTGCCCTGAAGAGTTCTTTGCAGGGCATAGGGTGGCGGGAAAGAGGGCACAGAAGCCCCATTCCATAAGCAGTGTGCTTCCACTAGCAAAATGACAGGTCTGGATGAAACTCCTAAAGATGTTTCACCTCTGCAAACATTGGGATTCTCTTGAACAAGCTGGTATCTCTTCTTATATCTCAGTAGCCCCACTTGGGCAATGCAGCTGCCTTAACCCAGCACTTGAATTTGCTATTAATGTCTGTGTGTGAGAGAGAAAGACAGAGAGAGAGAGAGAGAGAATTGGAAGTATGCTATTATTCCTAAAAAAGATGCTTTCAGGCTCAAGGGAACTAGCTAGCAGGATGTGCAGATTGTATGCTCTCTTCCCAGCAGGGCTGCTGCGTATCCTCTGTGGTCCAGATCTCGGCTTTCTTCCCTCTTCCACCTTCCTTACCCACATGGACTAGGGATGCTGCTACTGTTTTTGGGAGCTTTGGCAAGCAAGGTGGTAATAACCCATGAACTCCCACAGCTGACCAGAAGATACTTATTTATGGCAGATCCTGTTGGCAGCTTCCCACACTTTCAGTTTGGCCTTTGTGTGCTAAACCAGAATAGCAGGAAACAAACACAAAGCAAAGCAAAGAAGCAAAAGGCGAAACAAACACCTCCCCCTCTCTCTCCCCATGGCTATAACATCTACTATGATACTTGCTATGTCAACTGCACAGTCTGTTCAGTTCACACAACTGGCAATGATAAGCATATGATCTCTGCTTAGCATTCACAAATGTTTTGAGACACCTCTGTCTGAAGCAATACAGATCAGGGCTGGGCAGCTTTAACAGGTCTGGGGTCATTTTCAGCCCTCCCCCCCCATGGGCTGCACTCCACAGGGTGCCAGGAAAAAAAAGCCACTGGGTTGCCACTGATTTCCGGTGTCAAACCATCCCAGAAGCCTAGAAGTGGCAAATCTCATAGAAGACAAGGAGGATTTGGCTACTTCAGGTATCTTTGGCAGTTTGCCCCCTGTGGACACTGGACTACAGCTTTTGCTGCCACAAATTTCAGCAAATTTCAGTGACGGCCATACTGGGGGTGCAAGGGAAGCATGTTAAGCAGATGAATGTATCAAAGTAATGTGGGTTTCTGGGTGCGTGTTAGGCATCGGTGGGACTGATATTAAGAACACAAATGCCTGGTTCAGCAGTTGATCTCCAGCAGAGGCCAGGCTCCGAGGCAGACTCTGAAGCAGGGCATGAAGGAGAAAGGTGTTCTTTTTGTGGTCTCCTGTACCTGGGCACTGGTCTTGATGGTCCCTTCTTAGCAACCAGAGCTGACAGGTCTGTCTGTCAGAAGCTGTCTGATTCCTCTGACAGGACTGAAGCCAAAACAGAGGTGTCAAGAGAGCTTTAGGAGAACCTGAGGTTTGCAGAAGTACTAATAAAATAAAAATAAATCTGTACCTACGGGGGCAACCCCCATTCCACCCCAAAGAGCCCAGTGAGATCTGGCCACGCTCAGTTGTCATGCAAGGTATGTGTATGCTCGAGAAATAGAAAATGTGGGGTGGGATATCCAACCCTGGAGTAGAACATGTATAGCACCCTCCATATAGAATCACTCTGTTCAGGGCTGGCTCTAGGTATACAAAAGATCCAGGGCACAGGCCTATGGAACAGAAAGCAAAACAAAAAAGAGATGACAAAATGTTGGCACAAATTGACATGCACTCTAGAGTGAGTATGTGTGTGTGCATGTGTATTATTTAATTAATTTAAAGCATTGTTGTCCCTTCTTATATCTGGAATGGATCTTTAGATGGCTTACAAAGGACAAATAACGTAACAGCACTTAAATAAAACATAGTCTTCAGTATATGAAAATATATAGTAGAAAAAACATTCAACCTTTAAAGTACTGAGTGCATAATAATAGGTAGAGTAAAGTAGAGGGTTTCATTGCAGAATCAGTCTCAGGCAGAGAAAGTCAAATGGTGAGGAACCAGGAGGTGAAGCACATGTGAGCAAAATGCCAGCTCATTCAGGGGGTTTGAGAGCAACAAAGATCATCAGTGCCCTGGACCTTTCTTTCAACACATGCCCCTGGACAGCCCCGTGATGGAGCAGATGGTGACCCTGCAGAAAAGAGTTAGGACTCCAACTGAAATATTTGAGGATTCAGTCCGAGGGGGCCATCCTTTAATATTGCCTCTGCTTCTGCTAGAAAGTGAGGAAGATGCACACTTGAACAGCCTGCCGCTTCAGTATGTCTGGGACCTTGCTGTGCTTTCTGAAAATGGACCCTGTAAGTAAACTCTGCACATTTGTGTCCAAGGCAGACAAACGGAGGGGCTGTGAAGTGGGAAATGTTGACACACATTGCTACACAGGAGCCCTGCATTTATTTTTAAGTCAAATCACTCTGGAATGAAAGCGGTAGGGCCCGGGCAGGCTCATTCTAGGGGTGGAACACCACCTGCTGGACAGAAAGTGGAGGTGCTTTTTTCTGTTTGTGCTGCGAAAAGGAGATCCAGCTGCTTTCACACCCTCTTAAAAATAGAATTGAAACCAACCGTTTCATAAATGTTCACTTACTGAGAATCTTGCTGATGAGCTACTGTGGTAGAGTAGTCAAGAGTACCGAACTGGGAGCCCTGGAGTTCATCAGATACTTCTGGGCCAGTCACTGAACCAACCTCACAGAGCAGTTGGGACGGACTGGAGAAAGACGGTGTAAACCAGTGGGATCCAGATGCGATAATAACTACCACAGAAGTCCAGTGAATTCAAGTTCAGGGACTGTTGCCAAGATGTTCCATTCTGGAACTTTTCAGATTGTTCTCTTGCCTTCTTCAGTTGGGGCTGGCAGCAATTTGATTTGAAAGATAATTGCAGCCACAGGTGGCCCAGTCTGGACTGGCAAAGCATTTTTACAAGATGGCTGGTGGCGTCCTGCCTTCCAGTATTGTGAGCCATCTTCTGGGGAGGAGGGCGGGCGCGGCTTGCCACCAGCCCTTTAATAGCTCATTAAAGTAATTTTGCCATCAGACCAATTGTGTATTCGTTGCTGTTCTTGTTGTTTTTTAAAAGCTTTGCTCACAGCTAGGCCCTGATGTTTGGTGCCACTAATTTTATGGGCAGGTCAGAATGTACATGGACCTTCCATTTTGGCCAAGGAAAGAGGCCAGAGAAAGGGCATATTGCCACCAAATAAATGGCAATGGCAAACTGGTGGGAAAGACTGGGCACCAGATCCTTAGTGTCCCCCACCTGGCTCCCAAGGACTGGGAAGGAGGGGGCTGGTGGGATTAGCTGTGGTCCTGGCTGTCTGACCTCAGCTGGCTGGCGCATGTCACCAGAGAGGCCCTCATTGTGCTAGCACTCCTGGCTGTCACCTGCTGTGCAGTCAGAACAGGTAAGGTGCATGCTGCAACTATCAAGCGCCACCTGCCATTCACAGAGATTCAGAAACTCAACAGTGGAATCAAGTATAGCCCTTAAGGGGAGTCTGGGAGAAGCTAGATGAGCTTAAGGCTCAAGGGAGGGAATTGTAGGGCATACCTGGCCAGCTGTCATTATGCCCGGGCTGGTTGGTCATGTCCCCAGACATCAACCATGTAGCCAAAGCTTTCCATACAGCTGGGATCCCCCCACCCCACGAGCTCCCAGCCCAACCCCACAGGCAGCCCAGTCCCAGCCTCCTAGGTAAGCATGGGAACCACATGAATTCAGATGTACCAGCTAGCCCTTGCTGGGGGGGGGGGGGGGATACCATCTGCTGGACAGAAAGTGGAGGTGCTTTTTTCTCTTTGTGCAGGGGAAAGGAGATCCCATTGATTCCAAACCCACCGTTTCATTAATAGAATTGAAACCAACTGTTTCATAAATGTTCACTTACTGAGAATCTTGCTGTTGAGCTACTGTGGTAGAGTAGTCAAGAGTATCGAACTGGGAGCCCTGGAGTTCATCAGGTACTTCTGGGCCAGTCACTGAACCAACCTCACAGAGCAGTTGGGACGGACTGGAGAAAGACGGTGTAAACCAGTGGGATCCAGATGCGATAATAACTACCACAGAAGTCCAGTGAATTCAAATTCAGGGACCGTTGCCAAGATGTTCCATTCCGGAACTTTTCAGATTGTTCTCTTGCCTTCTTCAGTTGGGGCTGGCAGCAATTTGATTTGAAAGATAATTGCAGCCACAGGTGGCCCAGTCTGGACTGGCAAAGCATTTTTACAAGATGGCTGGTGGCGTCCTGCCTTCCAGTATTGTGAGCCATCTTTTGGGGAGGAGGGCGGGCGCAGCTTTCCACCAGCCCTTTAATTGCTCATTAAAGTAATTTTGCCATCAGACCAATTGTGTATTCGTTGCTGTTCTTGTTGTTTTTTAAAAGCTTTGCTCACAGCTAGGCCCTGACGTTTGATGCCACTAATTTTATGGGCAGGTCAGAATGTACATGGAACTTCCATTTTGGCCAGGGAAAGAGGCAGGAATGCCAGGGAGGACCCAGAGCTGCAGAGTAATGCCAGGATGGCAGCGCAGGAATGGGACCTTCAAGGTCTCTGGGTTCCAAATGAACTGGACCCCCACTAACTCCTGGGCAGTAAATGGCTGCCACACCTACCCAAAGAGAGCCCAAGACCATGGCTTTGCTGCAGTAGGATGCACCTTGGGCAAAAAAAGTGCCTAATGAAGCCCAGTGGCCTCTAACCCCTACTCTCAGGATGGGGTTCAACCATTCAACAGCACCACCACCTACCAGGGATGGCTCAGCAATGGGGCAGAGGCAATGGCAGGGCACTACTTTGTGTGTGGCCACAGAGCCTATAGGAAACTCCCATCACAGTCATATGGCTTCTTCTCTTTGGCTCTGTTGTACCCACCCTTCTCAATGCACAATGGCTCCAAAGATATCCTGAGGCCAGTTCTCCCTAGAAATGAGCACGGCATAGTAAAGAGAGAGGAAACTGGCCCCCTCACCATGTGTGGGAGCCATTTACGCAGTGGCAGCTCAGATGCAAAAGCGGACAACCACTTGCAGCTTTTCCTAATTGTATAGGTATTACACTATTAAAGGTTCAGGAGCACCCTGTTCTCTACTGCATCTAGCCATCCTATTTAAACCACACCAGATATTGGCCATCACTGCTATCTAAAAGTTTCTTAGAGAATACACAACCTTTGAGACTTGGTTTGTTTTCTCCAAGATCACAGCAGACAAAACGGAAAGCAGAGTGCAAAGTCTAGTCTGCAGGAATACAACCTTTTGTCACCAGTAGGGCTATACTGAACAAGAAGCAGATGCAGAGGAGGCAAAGACTCAAAGGAGACAAAGCAGGAAGTGGGAGGGTAGCAGCCTTCTCTTCAAGCAGCAACCACCTGCCCCTCTCACAAGTACAAGTGGCTTGGAAGGACCCAGAAGGGGAAGTTCTGTCCAAATCCAGCGTGCTGATATGCTAACAAGTGACTAAGTGCACTAATCAATTTACTAATGTGCTGCACCTTGAGATGAGCCTATGGAATTCAAATCAGATTTTTGCAAAAAGGAGGTACATTCAGTTGCATTCAGCAGACAGTGGGTGCTGCCAAATGGCAGGATCCTTGCATGAGTAATCTGTCAGTGTTGTGCAGATGTGCTATCTTTCTAACTGAGTGGCTTTTCTGTGGGCGAGCCCAGGAGGACTATGAGTAACTGGCCACACTGGCTGGTCTTCTTCTAAAAGTCTGTAAATGAGGCTGGGCAACTCCCTCATATCATCTCATTCAGGAGCACCCTGGCATTTCTCGAGCTTCAATGCCTTTCTCCTCTTTGGCTCAGGGAGCTCTATCGAGCCTCAAACAATGCCATATATGAAGAGAATCTGGTCTCCCGGACTCAGAGGCCTGGAGAGCTAATCACCAACTCACGGAAAAAACAGATTGACATGCATACTATTGGCAAGATCATCCCACCAGATCCAGGGGACTGCCTTGGTGATGGCTTCTCATGCAGCTCCTGGTGTCCATGGGATGTGATGGTGCATTGCAGCCCTGCCATGCAGCCAGGAACATGCTCCCCAGTGCCATAAGCTGGTTCTCTAAAGGGGCTGCTTTCATACGCCTGGAGTCTGAAAACACATGACAAAATATGCCTGGGACTATAATTGCCTGTGGCTTCTGATTACACTGCTCGCTGTATGCTTTTATGAGAACTAGTGTCATGGTGAAGAGACTGACATCTCTAGGTCCAAACTTACCTCTGCCTTAGACTCCCTACTTGTCTTTTGGTAAGCTCTTCTTTCTCAGCCAGAGCCTCTGCCATGTGCAGTATGGGAGGCAATAATACTGATTTACCTTACAGAGTTGTTGAAAGGAGTGCGTTGAACCCTTGAATGCACTTTTGTGGCTGGAAATCATGTGAGTGGAAGTGCAACACATCTGGAGGGCACCAGGCGCTTAAGTAGTATTCTGCACAGACATGTTTTTCCCTTGCATTGTCCGGATCTAGTGTCAGGACACAGGAAGACATTCTGAGCTTCCTGTGGAAAGTACAGTGAAGCGAAGAGCTTCTATTGGTTCTCATAACCTTGTTCTATGGTCCATGATGCAGCCTAGTAGTCTGGTTTCTTTGCTCTGTACCCGACCGTCTTCCCAGCAGCAGCTTGTTCTTGTCTTTTCTCCTTGGTTTTGAAGGCTGAAGTACCCTTGAATGAAGAAGCTGCACTCAGCAACCAGCAGCTCAGTGGAGGCTGAATAAATTGGACCAAGAAGAGGGCAGTTGTCATCTTCCTTCAGAGAGATGGATGACCACAGCAGATCCAGAATGGCTCAGTCCTTGAGTACTACACCTTTTCTTTGTTAGGAAGGTGGCTGACTTGTGGGAAATGACAAATCCCCTTGGGGAAAAGGAGGATAAAGAGGGTACACTTGCACTTGGCAGAGCATCTAGAGGCTTGGGACAAAGTGCAAAATATGAAAAATATAAATAACAAGCAAAAATGATCACCACACTCCACAATGGTGTTAGTTTTTGGGGTTCAGATGACACAACAACCCAACATTGGTAAAACAATGACTGTAACAGTCAATGCTTTTCTTAGAGGCCATGTGGAACCCATCCTGGGAAAATCAGTCTGGGCTGACAGACCATTGTGAGTAGCCCCTCAGGATGAATTGTCTTGTCATGCAAGCCTAGTCAGTTTAGCCAGGAGCCCTATCTGACTGGCTTGATTTGGAAGGCAGTTGCAAATGCATCTCTGACATGTTGGGTATGTGCCTACCATTAGAATGCTTTTGTAGACAAGACTTGGCTTGGAAGGAGAGCCTTCCCTAGTATTTCTCAGGTGCAGCAGGGAGCAAAGGCTTGGCAGGGAACATTAATCCATGCTGTGATGGGAAGTGACACTTTCTCTTCTCTGCTGCTACCAGAAGCCTGAGAAGATAATGGATAACCAGAAGGCCTACAGGGAGGGAAAGCCCTGTTGAAAAGGGACAATTCATTGCTATCTCTAGGCCTTTCCACAGGAGAAGAGAAGCAGTTGCCTGGCTGGTGCAAGGCAAAGGAATATGTTCCATGAATGCATCTTATGGCCAGGGTGACTTATTTTATATTGTTAATTTGTTTTATATTTTGAATGTATTATATTTTAATTTATGTTGTGAGCTGCCCCGAGGCTTCGGCGAATGGGGCGGCATAGAAATGTTTTAAATAAAACAAATAAATAAATAAATAAAATAAAATAAATCTCTTGTCACAATCCTCTCCAAACTCTCACGCACATACTGATATACACACATGCAAGACTCCCGTTATGCTGGATTGCTAAATAAGGAGCTTGCAAAACACAGGACAGCTAAAAATAGGCAAGGGCTCTGGTGCTCCCTTTGACCCCGAGATGCTCCTCTGGTGCAGCAAGTGAATGCAGTTTTAAGGAGAGAAGCTGTAGCTCTTCACGCAAGCCTTTCATCCCCAGGCTCCTGAACACAGACACAGTCCTTCCCTCTGATCTTCCTCAGCCTGCTTGCAGTTGTAATTGTAGGATTTGGGACTCTATTCCATCTGATAGCAATGATCAGCTCTGGCAGACTAGCAGCTCTTCTGTTAGTAGGCTAAGTTGAACTACTGAGGGATCCCAGGACCCACTCTCCCTGGAACGTGGCTGCACACCAGCCGAATAAGCACCCGGGTCTGTTTGGCTTTTATTTTTAGTTTGGCAGAAAGATTTCTTCTTCCATGGCACACAGAGCTACCATTGCAATGGACGGGATAAAAATATTCTAATAAATAAATAAAGCAAGCTAGGCTGGCACAGCTTGGGACCTAAGCCAAGGGTACCTGACTAGCCATATATTATTGTGACCTGCTGGGTAATTGGCAGCCCCTTTGGTTTGGCAGGTGCAAGAGCACCTGAGATTTCATGGAAAGCAAAGTGGGTTGCCTTGCTAAAATGCATTGCTTGACAGGCTCCTTTCAGCCTGGTGGGTCACAAGTTACGCAGGCTAGATGAGGCACCAATATTTTCCCAACTTTTCTGTTGCTTCCTTAGCACAAATCTAGACAAGCTGAGGCCTGGAAAACTCTGGGAAAGTTTTTCTCTTTGAGAACACATAACAAAATGCTTCGTGAGGCAGGGTGGAAGGATTTGAAGTGTTATGGGACGGCGTTCCTTTAAATGTTCGTAAGGTTTAGAAGAGAAGGGGGTAAAAGGGGGGGATGTGGGAGTGAGCTGATTGGTTGGTGACTGAGAATGTGTGGGCGGGGCTTGGAAGTGTGTGAGGAGAAAACTGTAAATACTTTCTGTCAGAGTGGCGGTCTGTTAGTATGTCTACAGAGTCTAAAGAAGCAGCCTTCTTATCAGACTCCTATGTAGTGTGTGAAAAGCATTTAAGATTCTAAAGAAGGAGGTAGAATATTTAGAGAACATATTAGCCACCAGGGAGAGTTAAAACCTCATATTATTATAAGGGTGTGTGAGAGTATTATAAGGGTGTGTGAGAGAAAGAAGCTGACAGAAATCTGAGGACAGGAGAGAAAGGAGGATCTGTATGTGAGGAATCTGAAGGGAAAGAATGATATACCTCAGTCAGAAATTATTATACACTGTTCTAGTCTCAAAGGAAATAAGTTACTGAACATATTGAAGCCAATATGCTGCTTGTACAAATAAAGTTTCATTTTGTTTATCGTTAACTCAGGGTCATAGGCTGTTTGAATGCCAGTGGCTCATCCTCAGGACCACATAGCCCAATGATAGGGCCTTATAGCTTGGGCATGCCACTGGGAAAAGACCTGAATTAAGTTCCTGGTGGCTGCTGTATATATCAGAGAGTTAAAGACTTGCCATATCCATTCAAGGATACTGTTTGGGCTGCATTTTACTCCCTCAAAATGGGTGTTAATAACTATGCAAGAGAAAGTGAAATGTTAGGAAATTTTAGTCCCTGAAGTCCAATTATGTTAGGCTGCATTGACGGGCAACTTCTGTCCCTCCAAATATTTTTCCCTACATCATCATTGGCTTTGTAGCTAGGGCTGATGGGCTTTTTAGGCCAAAACATCTAGTACAGCAGTCTCCAACCTTTTTGTCACCAGAGACTGGTTTCGTGGAAGGCAATTTTTCCATGGACCAGGGGTAGGGGATGATTTTGGGATTATTCAAGTTCATTACATTATTGTGCACTTTATTTCAATTATGATTACATTGCAATATATAATTAAATAATCATACAACTCACCATAATGCAGAATGCATTATGCACAATTTACAGTAGGGTTCGGCTAAATGATTTTTTTAAAATTCCCTTCATTTTTTACATTGTTGATGGTTTCTCTTTGAAACATTATTTTCCCCTATCCCCTCTATTTTCCTAACTGGCATAGAAAAGCCAGTGTAGTGTGGTGGTGAGAGGGTTGGGCTGGGAATTGGGGAGAACCGCTCAGTCACGGAACTCACTTGGTGACTCTGGCGAATGAGGGACTCTCAGCCAGCCAACCTGACAGGGCTGGTGTCGTGTGGATAAAATGGAGCTATGTAAGCTGCCTTGGGTTCCTTACAAGAGGAAAAAAAGCGGGATAAAATGCAGTATAATACTAGATGTAGAAATGACTAGATGACTACCTTAGGGTGGGGCAGTTTCCTGACCCACCTCTCTCACAGTGACCACGACTTGCAGAGCTGTGGCACTATGGCTTTTTCATTAGCAGGGGTGCTGATGCCATCTACCATCCTCCTTAGACACCCTGCTCCCTCTGCTATTTTCCCAGTTGCTGCAGGGCAATGACTGTTCCCAACCTCCATATCTGGTTCCCTGTTGTCATGCGCAGTATTTTGCGGGGCTTGGCCTTGAATGGGCAATTAAGACCCACTCGCTTTACAAAATCCCTGCTCTGTGTGGTGTGGAATAAAAGGAATAAAACGTAAGGGGCTGGAACTGGTTGAGTGGTGTGCACCTACACAGCGGCCTGCATTTGGGTCTGTTCCCAGGGCCTTGGCTGTGGGGACTGTTGTGATGGGCAGTGGCACCTCAGAATTTAGCCTTGTACCCCTGCACTTAAACTTGGTATACTAGCGATTCTTGCCTGAATAACTTAATAACTTTTCCCACTTGATTATGATGTTCATGTTCATTGACAGAATCTTGGTTTTCAATTTGTGAGAAGGAAATAAAGACTCGGGTTCATGGGAAAGATCAAATGTTTGAACCTCTGCTGCTTTATTGTCTGGAGACCCAGGATTTCTTGCAGTTGACTAACAATAATGCATTACCGGGCAGAGGCAAACTCAACTGCATGGTTTCAGTACAAGTACAGAGCATTTTATACTCTCCCAGTCACATACACAGGTACAGAGCAATTAATGACAGGATACAGACATTACAATGAAATTCTGAGGTCATCATATACAGAACAGATAAGGAAGATCAGCCAAACATATAAGTGACAATAAGATTACATTATTTCTAATTGCAGTGTATTGACATTTCAGTTGAGTAAATTCCAGAAACTTGAACCCATCTCCAGGTCTGCTTAAACATGTAAATTCAAGTGAAACATAGAAACATAGAAAACAGAGCGAGTCAGAAGGGGTTTCCCGGGCCATCTAGTCTGACCTCCGGCACCAGCCGGCTCCGCTCACGACATGCCCACCATGTGGACGTCCAGCCTATCCTTGAACACCTGCACCGATGGGGCCTCAACGACCTCTTGTGGAAGCCCATTGCACACCCTCGGGGTCCTGACTGTCAGGAAGTGCTTCCTGGCATCCAAACGAAACCTTGGCCCCCTGAGCTTTGCTCCGTTGGAGCGTGTTCTGCCTTCCTCTGCAGGGGAGAACAGGTCTCTACCCATCTCCATGTGACATCCCCTCACATACCTGTATGTCGCCAACATACCATGAGAAACCATTCATGAAATCATAAGCTCATCTGTTGCATTCCATTCTCAGGAAGGTTCAGACCCTGAGTAATGGATCCGCACCTTTCTGATTGGCTATAGTGCAGAAAGTGCTCTGAGGTAACTAACTAAATACTTCTTGGTAAACTGTGAATTCCTGCAGGGACAATGCAGTATCACTGCAGAGGTGATTGTGTAGTCACTGAATGGAAAACCAAATTCATCCTGTCTGCTCTCACCCATAGCCAGAGGAGAAGAAGAAGAATGAGAGAGAGACAGAGAGAGAGGGAGGGAGGGAGGAGGGGGAAGGAATGCTATTTTCTTAAGGCAACAGTAATGTTAAACAGTGACTTGGCTTGGAAAGCCGGTGCTTTTGAGAAAGAGTGCAGGGTTGATTTTATAACATAAAGGCACATATAAGCAAGGTTTTTCTGCCACGGTTTTTCCAAATTTTCCCAACATCATCTTCTTTTGCCTACAGGGCAAGTTTTATAGCAGCCTTCACTCATCTGGATAGGAAATTCTGGGAGCTGGAGTCTAACACACCTTGGGTATGGTTGCTACATCTTGGGTATGGTTGCTATGGCTGCATTTGGTACAATGGCTTGGGACCAGGATACCTGAAGGAATGCCTTCTTTCCTCTATGCCCTTGCGCCCCCTAAGATCTGCATAGGAGGCTCTGCTCCGGGAACCCTCCCTGAAGGAGGTAAAGGTCTCAACCCAGACGAGGGCCTTCTCTGCAGTGGCACCCTGACTCTGGAATGCGCTCCCCAGAAAGGTTTGCTTGGTGCCAACTTTATATTCCTTCTGGTGCCAGGTGAAAACCTTTTTATTTACCCGTCATTTTAAGAATTAGAAATTTTAATTGGTTTTAACATCCACAGCTGCTTTTTGCTTTTGCTTTTTATTTTTGTTTTTACCTTTGTTTCTGATTTTTATTTTGATTTGGATTTTGCTGAGATTATGTTTTTGCTGTTTACGGGGACTATTTGTTGTTGTTATAAATCGACACAATTTTTGTTATCATTTGTCATTGTTATTAATTGTTAAAAATTTGTAAGCTGTTCTGGGATGTTTTTCTTGTGCAGGACAGGATATAAATGTTTTAAATAAGTAAGTCCCAATGCAAAGCCCACAATTCTGAAAGCACAGAGGAAAGCGTCCATGGTGGTCCTGTGGTTTACATGGTCTGAATACGTGGGCTAAAGAAATGCCCTGAGCATTTAGATGGAACATTGGTTGCATATTGTATGCATGATTGCACTCATAAGGCTGTCATGATAGGATAGTAACCGAGGAATTAGACTTAGTCCTTGGGAGGAGCTGTAGCTCAGGGGCAGAGCTACAAAAAGTTCCAGATTAAATCCCCAGCTTCTCCAGGTAGGACTGGGAAGACTCCTTCCCAAAACTCTGGCGTGTCCCTGCCAGTCAGTATAGAGAATCCTGAGCCAGATGTACCAGTGATTTTACTCAGTTTAGGGCAGCTTTCTTTGTTTCTGTGAGGATCTTGGATCTTGCTAGAAGACATCACCTTGGTTAAAGATAGCTACCCAAAGGGCCAGGAGATCTGGTTCATCACATACTGGAGTACAACTCTGCATTGCAGCCTTCTCCAACCTGGTGTCCTCCAGATACCTTCCCATAATTCCCAACCAGCATGACAATACTGGGAATTATGGAATTTGCAGTCCAACACTTCTAGGGAACACCAGGTTGGGGAAGCACAGGATATTTAATGTATATCCACCCTTACTTCCTATGGATCCAGGACTGGATTTTGAAACATAGAAACAGACTGACAAGTCAGAAGGGGCCTCCTGGGCCATCTAGTCTGACCGCCGGCTCCAGCCAGCTCTGCTCACGACATGCCCACCATGTGGACATCCAGCCTATCCTTGAACACCTGCACCGATGGGGCCTCAACGACCTCTCGTGGAAGCCCATTGCACACCCTCGGGGTCCTGACTGTCAGGAAGTGCTTCCTGGCATCCAAATGGAACCTTGGCTCCCTGAGCTTTGCTCCATTGGAGTGTGTCCTGCCTTCCTCTGCAGGGGAGAACAGGTCTCTACCCACCTCCGTGTTACATCCCCTCACATACCTGTATGTCGCCAACATATCCCCTCTGAATCTCCTCCAGGCTGAAGAGACCCAGTTCCCTCAGTCTCGCCTCATACGGCATCCCCTGCAAACTGGCCACCAACCTTGTGGCCCTACACTGCACTGACTCTAACCTGGCTATATCCTTTCTGTAATGATTTAAATTTATGCTGGATCAGCTATGCTAACAAAAGTAGACTTCCCTACCATCTCCTTACCATGGCAGTCTCTGTAGTTCTCTGAAGATGCACAGAGTCAGGAGGACACTGCTGTGTATGGGTGAGCTATGGGATGGGGTGGGGGGAAATCCCCCCAAATTGGATAGAAGGCAGAGCTCTTCCTCTTGCAGAAGATAAGTCCTGGATCTGATCTATGATCATACAGTTCTTCATCACAAGCAAGCGTGTTGTGCTTTATTAAGGACTGCTTCTCACAGCGTATATTTTAGGTTGACATCTAAGGTTTCTTTATTTTTAGTGCATGCTTGAAATGGAAGATTTGTATAAGATAAATCTGCGTTTGGAAAGTAGGGCATTGTATGAACACACTTACCATAATGCAGGATAGGCTGTAGTGAGCATGCTCTGAGGGGCAAACCCAAAGTTCACACACTGTCATGTGTGTATTGAACTTAGTGTTCATAACAGCCATTGCTCCATCTTTTCTTGGTCTCTTCAATGTTGCTGCAAGAGCCCTTAGCATCTGTTGCATACACTAAAACAAAGTCCCATATCTTTCTGTTTCCTCTCTAAATCTGGATGCTATCTTTGATTATCAGCAGACACGATACAACTAGTTCATATCTTGGAAATGTCTTTCATCCTTGACTACATGCACAGTGTCCTGGCAGAGACAGAAGCTGTAGCAGCTGGAGCTCTAGCTGTAGGGCAGCACGATCATGTAGGGAACAGGCAGGACCCAAAACACTCTGTTTTGTGTCACTGGGCATCTGTGCCCACATCATTATGCTTTTAAATTAAGGCCTTTCCTAGCCTGGGGCTTCCTGAGAAACAGCTTTGTGCGATGGTTTTCTTTTCACAGCAGTGGGAGTACAACCTTGGGGGAATAACTGTGTCCTGAAAAGCAGTTCCTTCATCATTTGGACACACAAGCAAGCAAACTGAACCTTACCAAGCACGTGTGTGAAAGAAGTATTTGTTTCCACAATGATATTTGAGGGACGCAATGTGAACAGTGCCACGTGCACTGGCCCCTTCATCTCCCAGAATGCTGTCTGAAGGAGTACAGAGAGGCACAGGGTTTACATCAGGGCCAGCATCAAGGGCAGGCATGGCTGAGCCCCTACGAGGAGTCCCCGCACCAGCAGGGACCCTCTGCGAAGAGTTCGCCGGACTTCCCTTCCCTCTTCCCCAAGGCAAGCTGCACACAGGTCTGCCTCTTGTTCTGGCCAGGCAATGGTGGTGATGAGAAAGAGAGGCCATGGCCTGCTGCCTCTCCTCCTGTCAAGCAAGCAAGACGGACCATGAGAAAAAAAGGCCTACGAGGCACAATGGCAGCCAGTGGCAATGGTGGGGCGAAGGGGGACAGCCTGAGAGAGGGGCCCACTGAGGGGCCCTTGGGCAAAGGCTCTCCAAACCCTGGAGCCAGCTTTTGAGGGTAGCACATTGAGGACTCTAGTATAATAGTGCTCTGGTCAATCCTGTCGCTGATCAGAGGATTATGGTTATTTATTTATTTATTATACTTATACCTCACCTTTTTTCCTTTCAAGGAACTCATGGCAGCTGGCAGAATCCTCCTCCTCCCCTCCTCCTCCTCAGCCTTGTCCTCACAACAACCCTGCGAGGTACCCCTTTGTTGGGCTTAGAGCCTGTGACTGGCCCAAAGGCACCCGGTTGGCTCCATGGCTGAGTGGAGACTCGAACCAGGTCACCTGAGTCCCAGCCTGGGGCTCTTAACCAGTGCACCACACTGGCTCTGAACCACGCATTGTGTAACTGGCCTTCCCCTACCTGGCCCCCTCTAGCTGTGTTGCACCGCAATTGCCATCATTCCCAGCTAGCCTGACTATTGGGAGTTGTAGTCCACCTGCGGGCAGCAGGTGGGGGTGAGCTAATGTGACTGTTCAGAGGATGACTCCAAGGGAGACACTGTGACCTAAATGGCAGAGGAATGGCAGCCAGGGACCACAGGAGCTTTCCAGAAAGTGTGTGTAAATGAGCCTTCTCCTTTCTGCTTCCTTCACCTCCCCGCCCAGAAGTAGCAGGCTTTCAAATAATCTCGAGAGACTCCTTGTGTAAATGAGACTGTCCACAGTCAGGACCAGCTTTGCAAGAAGCCAGCAGGGATGCCAGTTGCAAATAGGAACAGAAATGATTTAAGATCAGTTTGTCCACTGCTACTCCATTTCTGACAAGAACATAGTAGGCCTTGTTTATGTGTGAAATATCAGGATCTTACTATCCTTTGGGTCAGGGATGGAGAACAACTCCCACTCCCCTTCACCACTGGGTATTCTGGCCATGGCTGATGCAAGCTGCAATCCTGCAACATCTGGAGGGTCGCATGTTCCTCACCTCTGCCTTAGGGTTAATTTCATAAGCAGTAGCAGCTGTCTAGAGGTCAACTTGTAGCTCCCTAGAATATCTGCGTGTCCCATCTCTGCTCACTTTCACCTTCCTGTGCGCTTTGCCTTGAGTCTGTTTTGAGTTTGCCACTCCCTTAGCACAGGGACCCTTCAAACATGTCCTTTGTCTGGGGCCATGCAGTGGATGGCACCACCGGGACAAATGAGCAAAGGTTGTGGTAGTCACATTTGACAGAACAACCAGTGGGTACACATAGCATGTGCATTAAATGCAGGATCAACCCCATGGGGAAACCAGAAGTTCTTGGACAGTCCTAGAAATCACCCAAGAACAACAGCAGGGCCCCGTGCATGGTGTGAGGAGGCCCAATACCTGAGGTGGCTGGGGAAGACAAAACAGCCCCTCCTTTGTGGTGCCTGAACACCATTCTTCTCTCCCCCTCCTCTGTCCGTGTTAATGAACGAAAACGTGACTGCCGACTGGGGCTGGAAGGAGATACTGCCAGTCTGAATGGCTACGTGAGGTCCCTGGGCCCAATCTTAATACAACCCCCTATTTAAAACTGAAGCTGGGATGGAAACTCTGACAGGCCTGGAGTGAGGACGAAGCCGATGCTGTAACAAGCATTCCTCGAGTGATGATGTCACCGCTTGAACAGCGGCCTGAGCATGTTCTGCGAGTGCCAGATATACGGAGGAGTGATTAGGCCCGAGTTTTAGCCTTGTAATCGCCTGTGATTTATTGCCTTCCTTAAAACACACACACCAAACATCCCTCCGCCTAATTCCTGCACTTACTCCACACCCAGAATAGGCTATTTCTGGACTCCAGAGCTGGCTATAAAAAGCACCACTGGACCTGTAGGTTGGTGGGAGTGATGAGCTGAGCTGAGACCCTCTAGTTGCCCCGTGGAGTGTCATGAGTAGCTGTCCCTCTGCTCAAGTCGAATGGGCATCTTCAGCGTGAAGCTCGGAGAAGGAAAGGTGCATGGCAAGACACTCGGAAAGTCCGTCCTGCACTTCAGGGCAGTGCAGCTCGCTGCCAAACACGCTCCTCGTTTGTCAGTTCTTTAAGCCGCCTTCAAATTTCCCAGCTGTTCGTTCTTCCCAGATGGCTCGGGCGGGAATGAGGGGCCTAATTCACTGTGCTCTGTGAAGGTAGAACGAGGGGGAGGTTGGACACCAGCAAGAAGGATGGCAAAGGGGAAAGCTGGGTGCAAGGGAGAGAGAGGATGAATGAGCCTCCCAGCCCATTCCAGTGATGACATGCGTGGGTGTGACGAGAGGCGTGGGGATCTTTTTTAGCTCCCTGTGCTTCATCGTGTCTGCCTGGAGCAGGAAAGAAGAGGGTCCAAGGGAAAAACATTCCCTATTCACGCAAGCATGCAGGGGCTGGCGCTCTTGCATGGCAGCCTGAAGTGGAAGGGGACAACGTGGGATTCTGATGCTGGGCCCATTCTTATCCACACGCTGTGGGCTGTTCTGTACTGAGCCTAATAACATGATCAGGCACCCTGTTACAAGCTGAAGGAGCCTAGGAGAGCACATATTGCACGTGTATACAGAAGAGCCAGCAAATGCATGTTGGTGGAGTTGGTGGGGTGGGCGGAAGGCGGTGTTGCAATCCCTCTCCCAACCTATGCATTTGTCAGCACAACCCACCCAATTCATCAGGGCCACACTCAGCCCTCTTGGGCTGAGTGACTGAGAGAAAGAACCACATATCTTGAGAGCTACAGGGCTGCCAAACAGGGAGCTCCTGGCCCTACCTGTCAGAAAGCCTCGTGCAGCCATTCCCCTCTTGGGTATGGGGAACATGTGGCCCACTGGAAATTATTGGACTACTGTAGCTATCACCCTGCATCGCTGGCAATGGTACCCGGGGCTGATTGGATGTACAGTTGGACAACATCCAGGCTGGGAGGCACACATGCACCACCTGTGCCTTAAGGAAGGGAAACGGCAGATGAAGTGGCCATGGAACATGGGATGGTCACAAGTGGGAGTTGTCATCCCAGAAAACACCCCCTAACCCAATCCCTGCACCATGAAACGCAATGAAAAGGGCAGATCAAAGGTGTTGTCAAAGTCTTCTCTAGAAGTACCACAAGCAGGGCATAAAAGCTAAAAGAAACTGGCAAAGGAAAACCTAGGATGCCCAATTTCTGTTTAATGCTAATTATTTAATCTTTCCCACTTAATGCTAATTCAGGATATGGAAGAAGCACTTCCCAAAGAGTGGAAGGGATAACTAGCCCTTCTCCTGCTCACTGGCTCTTTACCTCAAATACCTCCCTCCCAGCACTTTTTGTCACAGCATCTCAGCATCAAAACTGAGTTTGCCTCCTTCTCCTCTGCTATGATATCAGTGTTTTGCCAAAGGCAAGTGTTCTTTTTGGATCCAGAAACAATAAGCACACCTGGGTTGAAGTCTAAGGATTTTATTCTAAAGCAGGCACAATACCAAGCAAGCTGACTTTCCTCAATCAGTCGTTGGGAGCTCCACTGGACAACAATGAAGATTCCCCAATTCGGCTGGCATGCAGCACCTTCCCGGTTAGGTCTGCATCGAAGCTCACCTTGGGCGGAGCCGCAAGGCTTTTTATCCTAAACTTTAGAGTGTTATGCGCTGTAGAATGCTACATGCCATCCAAAATGGTTAATTGGTCACACCTGCTGTTTGCAGGTTTCATGATGATCAGTTCCACTGTTTATGGTATTCTCCTGCATTCCAAGGCCGTACCATCCTAATCAGCAACTGCCTTAGAATAACACATTTTTTCATGCCGGAGAGCCTCAACTGGGTCTTACAGAGGCCCTGTTCTTAAGGTCTTCCCAGGAGATATAGGAATAGAAGGAGCAATTGTGTCACACTACCTTATCTCCTCGATATACAATAGTCTTCCAGTGGTTTTTCTCTATAATCAGCCAGAGCAGAGCTTTGCCTTGGATGTCTCGGTGATTATGCCTTTTCACCCAGAGTGCCCTGGGCCTGGATGCAGCATTGTTCCAGGGGAAAGTGCCAAAATGAAAGGCTCTGCAGGTTTGGGTGAGGCTCCAAGTCCCAAGGGCCACTGCCACAGCTGCTTCTGTCCAGAAGGGTGATCAATCCAAGCCTTATGAGTGTGTCATCAAAGCAAGACTTCTGCTCTTCCCAGTCACCGCCTCCCGCAGTGATAGTGATGAAGTGAAGTGATGAAGAGAAGATGAAGAGACAACAAAGCCCCTGTTGCTAAAAGCAAAGTAGCCCAGTCCAGCCAAATTTCTCTGCTTCCTAACTTTCTTGGGTACTCCCACCCTATTCGGCAGGTAGATTGCATCCTCTCTTCCCAAGCTGCAATGTGTTGTTTCCTAAGATAGACGACAGTTGTGAGATGTTAAGGATTGCTTCACCGATCTAACAGCATGTGTGAGACGTTTTGTGTGTGCATGTAATATCTGAAACACATATGCAAGGCAAATGCATGCCTCTTGCAGGGTTTCTGCCCAAACTGCCCACCCATTTGACTTGTCTGGGCACCGCAGGAGAGACTCAGCAACACGTAGTCCTCCTGCAATCTCTGCCATGGTATAGTGGGATTTTGTGGCTGTACACCCATTTTATGATGAGGCTTCTGCTTATTGCAGTGGCCCTGATTTTGTTGTGAAGCAGGGCAGTATGATGACTTGAATAGTGGCAGTGGCCTCAGCCTGCCACACTAAATTTCCAAGGCTTCATCATGCTTTCATGTTTCACCTCCAGCAAGGGTTGGAGCAGCTCTTAGCAGGACACAGAAGGTCAGTCCTCCATTTATTGACCAGGCTGGCTGAACAGCCATTTCTATGCAGCTGTGAATAGCTGCAGCAAACTTTTACAATTTTTCTGCAACAAATCAGCCCATATAACTGTGCAGCTATGAACAGCTTTGCTGCAATATCTCTGCTACTAGTCTGGTGTGTCAGAGAGTTAAATCTGTGTTTCTTCCCCCTCCCCACATCCTTTGAAGAAAATGGTGCCTCTTTAGGCCTTCTCAATTACCCTCTTCTCCCTTTCATTTCTTTCCCAAAATTACATAAAATAAAAAGGAAACTGACAATTATAAAAATGTCTATACAGAAGCAAGTCCCATTGATTCCAATGGTGCTTACTTCCAAATAAGTATATATAGTGGATGCTGAGGAGGTGTTCTTGAAATCTTGTTTAAGGTAGCACCGGAGGCATGGGCTCTCCTGTTGATTTCAAATCTAGGCTTTTTGATGGAGTAGGGGAAGGGAACATAAAGTGGGCACTGCAAAAAATAGGAGAGAGGAAACATTCTCCAAATTCAAAACCCAGATCAGTTCCTGTCGCTCCCAAACTTCACTAAAGGAATGCCAAAAATCTAGAAAAGTGTGGAATTCTGGAATTCTGGTAGGCTAAAGAGAAAGAGAAAAAAGATGAGAGAGGGGACAGGTGGAGAGAGTGTCCAAAGAAGCTTCTTTATGTTGACCTGTGTACGTTTTCCAAAAGAGGTATTTCACAGTCCACGCAAGAGGTGGGCACAGGTAACTGTCTGAACATGGGCACAGGTGTTGCCCATGATTAAAAAAGGGCTCTGGAATAGCCCATGTTACCTTGCAAAACACCTCTTGCAAACACCCACTATGCATTAGTGGGTGGCACAAAAGGGATTGTGCAAAATGCACTGACAATACTGCATCAGAAGATACTTCCATTTGCTCACATGTGACTGGAATATGACAACTGCATTTGAGAGTAAAATTCCATAATGGCAATTATTTGGAAATTACAGGGATGTGTTTGCTGTCTCCCAGTCACATGCATTGAAAAGGTATTTGTGGCTGGAATCTAGGATTAACTCTGCCTAGAGATGTTAGAGAGATCCACAGTGGGTTCAAATAAGTTTGGATTTCTATGAATCTGACCCACAGTTTCTGCAAAAACCAAAAAAAAAAAAAAAAAGCCCAGCCTTTTTTGAGTCATGCCGATTTGTAGAAATTTTAACAACCTTTTTGTGGGGGGGGGGGGGGGGATTGGCACACACCTGCAGTTGTGCTGGAGGGAAAAAATCTTGTATATCCCATAAAACACCCAAAATCCTACTACATCAGTCAGTAGGCAATGGAACAAACAATGCCTGACTATCTGTGAAACCGGTGGAATGGATTTAACAAAAGCCATACATTCTTGCTCTCTGCCCATGGCAACTATGCAGACTTCAGCAAACATGCAATGCATACTGGCCATAAAAAGGGCTAGCCACATAGTAAGGGCAATATGGGGGGAACAGGGCAGGACACGAACTCGCATAAGCAGAACACAACAGGTACGGCTCACAGCAAACTTAAGTTATATCCCTTATCATCTTGAAAAATACAAACTCCTTCACTTAGGATCAAAAAAACCAATGCACCACTACAGGATGGGGAATACTTGGTTCAACAGTATTGCAAATGAGAAGGATCTGGGGGTTGCTGTAGATCACAGGCTAAGTATGAGCCAAAAATGTGGTGTAGCTGCAAAAAGATGCTATTTTGGGCTGCATTTAACATCGGTATCACCTCCAAATCACATGAAGTACTAGATGCCCTGTACTCAGACTAGTTTTATTTATTTGTTTGTTTGTTTGTTTGTTTGTTTGAACATTTCTATGCCGCCCCTTGCTGAAGCCTCGGGGTGGCTTACAACACAATAAAATACAATACAAAAATAACAATATAAAATTAAAATTAACAATATAAAATAAATAAAAGATATAAAAGAAGTTATAAAAGAAAAGACTTCATCTGGAGTACTGCATCTAATTCTGGGCCCCATAGTTTTAAAAAAGATGCAGACCAGCTGGAAAGGGTTCAGAAGATATGATAACACCCTACAAGTAGATGCAAAGCTGTCACAAAGAGAATGGACAAGATCTCTTCTTGTTCATTCCAGACAGCGGAACAGGGAACTAAGGGCTTGAGATAAAAGAAACCAGGCTTAGGCAAGACACCAGGAAGAATTTCCTCACTGTCAGAGCAGGATGGCAATGGAAACTATTACCTGGGGAAGCTGTGGGTTCTCCCTCACAAGAGACATGCAGACAGTGCCTGGACGGTCATCTGAATGGGATGGTGAAACCTGGTGTCCTGCAATAGCAGGGGCTTGGACCCAATGGCCTTCTGGCCTCTTCCAACTCTACTATCCTATGTTCTAAGGGAGGGGAGAGAGGATCATGCCGAGCCTCTCTTCAACACTTAAGAAGGGAAATTACATATGGCAGCAGCTTGTAGGCAACGGTGCAGTGTTTAATGTGGAAGTGCAAGCACAGTCATCCTTACAGTCCCTTTAGTCCTGCCCCCAAGGAGAGGCCAACAGTGCAGACTTACGCGTGCCTTCTGTACAGTAATGGGTCTTAATTCCTCAGCCAAGCTCAGACCCAGAAGGGTTAAACTCACACACGCAACTGCTTGTTGCAATTGTCTGAACCCACCTAAAGTAGCTGCCAGTTCTGGTGTACCAGGAGACTCCTTGGGAGGGGACTGAGTGGGTTGCCTTCCTCAGCAGTTGATATATAAAGTGCTCCAGAACTCTCATTTTATAGAAGGATCATTGAGTAAGTGGGTGCAGTGGGAACCAGGCCCAGTGTTTCTCTGAAAAGACCTGATTCTTGCCTATTTCTGGGCAAGGTGTTAGAGCAGGTGGTGGCAGGACAACTCCAGGCACTCTTGCATGAAATGGAATATCTGGACCCATTTCAGTCTGGCTTCAGACCCAGTTATGCTACTGAATCTGCCTTGGTTGCCCTGTATGATGACCTGTGCAGGGAGAGACGGGGGGAGTACGTCCCTGTTGGTCCTCCTGGACCTCTCAGCGGCTTTCGATACCATCGACCATGGTATCCTTCTGGATAGGCTTGTGGGATTGGGAGTTGGAGGCACTGCTTGGCAGTGGTTCCACTCCTACCTGACTGGCCGACTCCAGAAGGTGGTGCTGGGGGACTACAGCTCTGTGCCATGGCAGTTGTGCCATGGGGTTCCGCAGGGCTCTATTTTGTCCTCCATGCTACATGAAACCACTGGGAGAGGTCATTAGGACGTTTGGGCTGTGGTGTGACCAGTATGCTGATGACATCCAGCTCTACCTCTCATTTACATCTACTCCAGGTGAGCCGGTGGCTGTGCTGAACCAGTGCCTAGCCAAGGTAATGGGCTGGATGAAGGTCAATAAACTGAAGCTCAATCCAGGTAAGATGGAAGTCCTGGTGGTGGGCGGATCATGGTTTCAGGCAAGTTACTTTGACCATGTCCTGGACGGAGCAGCACTCCCTCTAAAGGACAGAGTCCGCAGTTGATATAAAGAGTGTCAGAACTCTCATTTTATAGAAGGATCATTGAGTAAGTGGGTGCCAGTGGGACCCAGGCTCAGTGTTTCTCTGAAATGACCTGATTCTTTTCTAATTTTGGTTCAGATTAAACCACCCTCTAGCACAAACTTTTTTTTAACAAAAGGTTGACCTGTGAATTTTTTTCTGTGTTTTCTACAGAAAAAGTCTCAAAGCCAGGAGAGAAGTGGAGAAGCCTCCAATGAGACTCCACCAAAACTGCAAAATGGTAAGGTGCAGATTTCTAGCATGCCTAAGCTCAGATTCGCGCTTCCGACTTCGGCACCAGTTCTTTTCTGGAGGGAGCCCACAAATAGTGCATGCCTGCATCCTAACTCCCGCTAGCTCTGGCAGACATCCAGGGAGAGTCTTTGGAATTCAAATCCTCCCTTTGCCTTTCTTAGTCTTGTTGCCTAAAATGAAAGCTGACATTTGGGTTAAATAAATGCATAGAAATGGCATGGGGGTGGGCATCAGCCAATGACAATCAGGAGAGCCATCTTTTCGACATGCACTTTCTTCTTCCCTCTGAACAAGACAATCTGCAGGAGGAGGCAAAAACAGAAAAGGTGGAGCTGCTGGAGCAGCACTGCAGGGACAGTGGCCACCCACAAGACCACCAGGAAAAAGGGGAGTGCCTCAGCGAAGCTCCCCCAGCCGAGGTAGGAGGACCTCCCCAGGACACCCAGAGGGAGACTCCAGTTCATTCTGATTCCGGCACTGGCTTGGTTCACGCGTCGTGACGAGCCCTTCCTTGGATTGTTTACCATTATCAGTCTGCCATGTTGTCTGAACCGCACTGTAGCATTTCAGCATGGCAGGCTTCCCCTTAGGAAACCAGGATCACAAGCAGGGATCTGTTCTATGGTTTCTTCACACCACAATGTCAGGGCTATCCCTCTGGGCCTTTTATTCAATAAAGAAATAAAAGAGAAGAGGATGTTCCATATTTGTTAAAAGCCAACTCCTTGAAGTGAAAATGCATCTCCTTGCTTGCTGCTGCCCACTTTACTTTTTGAATGAGTTTAGATGCCAGAGTCTGACTGACACAATGCTTGTGCAAGGGCACTACCTGGAATGAATGCACATGCATTTAGAACAGCCAGGCTGTCCTGGAAGAAGCATGAGCATGGACATGAGAATTAAGTGTGCATACACCATTCCTGAAAAAATGAAGAGCACCACACACTTCTTTTGCCATGTCATCTTGGGTGTAGGTGAGATCACATGTGTGGCATTATGTACCCCTGTGTAAAATGTAAAGCGGTGTTGAGGGACCTCAGGTCTGGGGATCAGGTCCACTCCTCCGGGAGGCAGTGAAAATAGACAGCCCCGACCCTTTCCCCAACCATTTCTTGTTTGGTGGCTTCCTGGACGTGGCTGGCTGGCAAAAGCTGGGAGCTCCAAGATATTTTTCCTGCCTGAGCAGACACCCTTGAGCTACAGTGCACTGGAATATGTTGCTCTGGGCTTGGTTTGGGGTGCTTTGACCCCATCCCTTTGAGCCCCCTGCATTCAGCCGCACCTGCCCCCAAGAGCGAAGAAGAGGCTCCCAGCTCCCGATGAAAGGCGAGAATGCACAGGGGCCAGGCCAAAGATGTGAATCAAAATAGCAGCTTTCCAGTGAGTGCTGAAAAAGCATTAGACTTTTCCTGGAGATGGTTTGGTACTGATCGCTTGTTTGGAGAGTGAACAGCTACACATCAGATGAAGAGCTCGTGTGTCCTTTTATATTTATACACACATATCTGCTCTATTCAGATTAGGTATATACACAGTACAGATTCTCCTCTGACAGATTTCTGGCAGCAGGTTGCTGGGGATATGGTGCACTCTTGAGAGAATTCACAGCATATTTAAAGAAACAAGACTTTATTTTTATCCCCCTTTTGCCCCATACTATATGCACTGGTGACTACACAGTGGAACATGTCAGTTTTAAAAGAGCACAAGCATACACTGAGGACTTTTTGAAAGATCCTGGCATCAGGGTGGTGTTCCAAGGAGCTTTGAGGTTCCTTGAAAGCCTGTCAAGGGATCCTCCATGAAAACATCAGTAATGGTGAATAAATTTCCCTGAAAAACAGTTTGCCAGTGTGGACAATCCTCATAAGCTACGTACATATTTAGGAGAGCATCTCAGATGTATTCAAGGGCAGTGGTGTGCAGAATAAAAGCATTTCTTCTGCCCATCCTTGCCCAGAATATTTTTTTTCTGATAAAAAGCATTGTTTCCATGATGCATGCACTCCTATCTTCCAATCATCTCTAATTAAAGGGGAATGTAGGGGTTTTCTCATGCCTCAAAGACCTGTCAAACCCAAAGGCGATAATGGCCTATTGGGTGTACCACACTAAAGGATGCTTCTGACAACTTTCCTTCAAGCCTCGCAAAGATGATTGTCTGTCCCCAGCCTGAAACTATACATTGCTCAGACTAGGTATCATGCAGTCTGTTGCTCACAGAAGAGGCTGTGTGGTGTAGTGGGTAGAATGCTCAATCCCTGCTTGACCATGAAACTCACTGTGTAACTTGGCAACAGTGGTGGGTTGGATATATAGTAATTTTCACAGTTGTTCCTAGGAATTAGTATAGACTTGGGGGGGGGGGGGGGTTGCAATCTCTACCTCAGTGACCACACGTTACCTTCCAAAACTGGGAAGCCCTATTGACTCAGGACACTACAAATATTACATAAACGAGGGGTGTTAACCATCAGGAATGTGTGCCCAATACACCCATCCTGGGGGGCGAGTGCAGCCCTCCAGGTTTCCCACAAGGTCACTCCCCTTCCCTTGGCCGCACCACACCCTCTTTTCCCAAACTACTGATCAGTTAGTGGTTTCCCCTCTTTTTAATGCATTTTTCCTCCACAACAGTAAAGATTGAGATGCCTCTCCTAAGGCTTTGTTGTAGATCAGGTGACTGACAGGAGAAGGGCTTCGAGGAAAAGGTGCGATGGGAGGAAGAGTCAGTCCTCCACACAAATTATAAGCAGCACATTGAGGTATCATTATGCACAAAGGAAGGTACGTAGCTGCTGAAGATGGCTATTCTTCTAGTTCAATGTGCACATTTGCTTTTCTAGGATTATGGAAGCCCAAGCCACTTCTGGGAGCAAGAAATTGAGTCTCCACTTTGTCATAGAGACAAAGAATGTATACATCCGTAGCTTGGAGAAAAAGCTCCTCAACCTGGAAACAGTGGTGGGTCAGATGTATTAATTTTCAGTTGTTCCTAGGAATTAGAAGAGACTTGCAAGGAGTGGCATTTATTATCTAGACAAGGGGTGTTCACCATCAGGCATGTGTGCCCAACACACCCTCCCTGTGGGCCCAGTGCAGCCCTCCAGGTTTCCCACATGGCCACGCTCCTTCCCTTGGCCGCACCCTCTACTACTGATCAGTTGCTGCTTTCCCCTCTTTTTAGTGCTTTTTTCCTCCACAGCAGCAAATATTCAGATGCCTCCCCTAAGGCTTAGTTGCTGGCAGTAAGTGCTAGGCTAAAATCTCGTGGCGATTTGGGTGATTTTGGCTCCACCTCCTTGCACTGGCCCTGTCCACCACTGTAATGTGTCCTTCAAATGGAATTCAGAGTTTGTGTTGAAAGGGGTGCGAGGCCCCTCTTTTCGACTCACCTACTTGCTGTGGTTTCCTGTAGAAGACAAAATGTTGTGCTTCAAGGCTGCAAGAATGAGGCTTCAGTGGCCTCCAAAGAAATCTGTTACGAGTTGATTTTCCAGTGTACAACTCTACTTCTCAGTATACAGCTGACACTGTACGAATGTGTTTGAAAAGAGGTTTCCATATGAACACATTTCCTCCAAGATTCCGACTCCTTGCATCTCCAATATCAATTGGGAAGATTTGGGGATGGTATTGTAAGTACCATCTTCTGCTCCATTGATCTTATGGGTTCTTACATCACAGATGGAACAGAACTTCACTCTTGAAGCTAAGATAAATACTCTGCAACAAGAGAATGAAGATCTCCAAGCACGGATGCAGAACCATGCAGGAATGACAAGGTAATAGCTTCAGCTGAATATTTCCAATACGCCTTGACTTTGAGCTGCTTAATAATATTCTTTTATGTGCATTAGCCGTATGCATTTGCATAAATATAAATCAGCATACTAAGATCATAAAGATAAAGCATATACATCTCCCCCTCACACACAAATTTAAACAAGTGAGTCTGTAAAAATTACAGTTTTAATATCATATTTGACCTGACTTAATTGTTGCTGCTAAGAATTTAGCTGACTGTGCCATCACCTGTTTATCCCAGTCTGCAAGAAGAAAAGATATGGAAAAGTTGGATGAATAACCCCGCTTAAATAGCAAGGAGCAAATAAACTCTTTACAAGCATCTCTGCAGGAAGAGCAAAACAGCAGTACATGGGCAAATGTTTCAGCGCTACCACCACACGGGCAGACATGAATCTGTAATAGAACTCCTCTGAAATGACCCTCAGGTAACACTGGGGCCATGGCATTCAGCCGGGCACATGTAAGGCTCAACTCTGTAGCACTTGGACATTTTTCTGCAGAAGATTTTCCCCCAGTAGTATCAGTAGCATCCAGATCAATTAAGTTAGTGCTATAATTTTCTATCATCCGAGGGCTTTTACCATAATCTGGAGTACAAAGCCCCAGTAACAGGGGCAGAGCACAGTTCTCAAAGACTCCTACCACAGGTATGTCCATCTCGGTTAGTACATCTTTGAATCATACGCCCATTCCACTAAGCCCTTTCAGTGAATGTGATCCCTGCATGAGCACGGAGGCCATTAAAATAGAAATACTCCACAGATATCACATGAACTAGGGTAAGAGCTCCTGGGATAGCAGTTTCTGAATGACTGAACAAGTGCAATTTATGTTTGCATTGTGGTACAAACCCCACTGGTTTGAGAAAATTCAACAAAACTAGTTTCCAGCCATAATCTGATGTAAAGCTGCCCTGTAAGGAGCTAGATTTCGGTAAGACATGATCCTGTGAGTTCTGAATAGCATGCTTCCATATTGGGCTGGTGTTAGTACAGGAGTTTGAATGAGGTCCGTCTGCATTACTGGAAAGGCGATCACATTCTTCTGGGTTTATCTCCTTGTTTTTAACATTTTCTGCTTATTTGTGATACCCCTTTCTCTACCAGCATTATGCTTTTCCCAGGAGATAGTACGGTGATATTATTGTCTTTCCTATTTTCTTCTCAAAGTTTCAATGGTATGGGACAGCCAGTTGATGCTTCTTGGTATTCCACAGCAACGTAAACTCTGCACAGGCCATAAATGCACCCTGCTTTCTTGGCAGCCATTATCAAGGGCATTTCTTGGAAAGGGTTTATTCCAAGCAGACTGGTGCGCCATCATAAATGTGCCAGTGTCAAGGGAACTGTAAATCTTGGTAGGTTCTGTAAGATGTAGTTTTGCCATGTTTGCCTCCTTTGCTTAAAATCCTCTGAAAGCTTTCACCTTGAGCTTTCAGCTCCAACTTGAAGCTGAAATTGCCTTGCTTCCATTTGCTCCCACTGTGATGTGTTTTTCCTTGTGTTCATATGGGAAAAGCGCACACCCAAATGTTCACTTTTCCCCATAGACTATGGCATGACAATGCACATTTGGGGGAGAAAAGTCGCCTCTTCTAAAATGCACACTTTGTGAATGCCAGTGGAAGTTTGGGAATGTGAGAAAAGGCGCTTCCCTTCACAATTGCAAATGGGACAAATCTGAGTAAAAAATGGATTTCAACACTATTCTCATCCACCCCTCCTGGTAAAGAACACGTGCCTTTTTCTCCCTTGCCAGTTAATGCTGCCATGTGTTTTCTTGTGTGCTGGCTTTGCAGGCAACTTTCTGAAGAGCTCCTTGCACTTCGTGAGGCCCTGGAGAAGGAGACGCAGCTGAAGGAGCAGGCTTTCCGGGAGAGGGAGCAGCTGCTCTACAGAGCAGGAGGAGCTGCCGAACAGCGAGGCCGCCCGCTCCCCTTCCTCGTGACCTAACACCTGAAGGGCCGGAGAGGTGGGGCAGGGAGAGATGATGAGAAGACCTTGCTTCTCTCCTGCCCTTCTCTTGGCAGCTCGGCTTAGAGCTTAGCATGCAGTGACACTCGGGGGTAAAGAGGCTTCCTGAGGTGCCGCATGCCTTGAGTCGCTCCTACTGATGGCCGCAGTATTAGGACACTTGAAAAGGTGGGACTGTCCTGCTTCAGAAGGAGTGGTGCCCTTCCGCCACCTGCCCACTCACCCAAAGGAGGACAGCCTTGATGCTGGCCAAGGGACAATGTTCGACCTCTTTACATGTCAGTCTATGCAAACAAGCACTGCCTGGAGGCATTCTGCCCCACCCCAAACCAGGGAGGCCCTAACATTACCTACCTCAGATATTAGACCACAGGGGGGATGGCGATGCTCCAGTTACCCTCAGCTAAGTCCTTCTCAAACTGTGGCCACACACGAGAAGCAGCCATGGACACAGGAATGAGGATACTAATTGCATGAAGCAGGCCAGTCCCAGGAGCCGAATGTAACCCTTCCAGAGTGCTGGTCTGGTTCTCCAAACGGCTACACCCTCTTCCCCTGCCTGCTTGATGGTTCAGGGGTTTCTGGCCTTTTGTGCAGGTTTTCCCCATCCTAAAATCCAGCTATTGGGTTGAGGCAGAGCAGCAGCCCTGGGCTAGATCTTGCAGGGGTAAAGTTAAATTTCCGCAGCTGCACTGATCTGAGCTGAAAGAGCTAGACCCCAGCTCAGCCATTTTTGGGTTCCTACATGCAATGCTTGGGGGAGTGTAGACAAAGCAGAGACTGGAACTTTTGTAACTGACGTGTGCCTTAGTCTCTGCCACACAGAAGCCTCCTCTCCATGACCAGCTTCCCTGTGGCTGGAAGAGGACTTTAAAAAATGGCTCAGGATGAGCAGAAGGCCGGACCACTGCAGGGCACCCTCACCATGATGCTGGCTGGCCCCTGCTCACCTGATTCGGTCATTTAACCATCAGCATGACTGCATCAGCACAGCATCTTCCACACAGCGGGGAGAAAACTGGAAGAGCATTTCTTCCAATGCCGTTCCTTCCAGAAATGACGCCATTTCAACACAACGTATTCTGGCTGTTCAGGCAAGTTTTTTCTTTGTCGCATCAGGTCTGTGACTCAAGAGCATTTGGGTGGAAATCCAAGGGAACTGATTTTCCTTCTATTCCATTTTTGTTTTTGAACCTGACTGACTGTGGCTGTGATGAGATGCTGCTGGGTACAAAGAAACCAGTATCTGTGTGACCAAATCAGAAACACTACTATTGGAATGTGTAGCTGCAGGCATATTGCAGTGGTGCAAAAAGAAGCCCTTGGGTTGAAACAAAGTGGGTGCAAAATGTATGGCTCTGATCAAGAACCATTTTATACTGCCTGCTCTAGTGAAAATGGTGTCCATCTGGTGCCATCACCTGTTAAGTCCAGTCTGCAAGAAGAAAAGATATGCAGTAATCAAGCAACCGGTCTTGACTAGCAAGAGACAAATAAACTCTTTACATTCATCTCTACAGAAAGAGCAAAAGTGTAGTACGTGGGCAAGTGTTTTAATACTATCAGCACATGGGAATATATGGTTTTGTAATGGAACTCCTCTGAAAAGACCTTCAAGTAACATTCAGCACTGGTGTGGGGAAGGACTTGTATGGAGCTAAAGACTCTGAAAACAGCCCGTAGGGTTTTCTGAATTCATTTCTCCTGTACAGACTCTGTGCAACCGTTGTGTGTGTGTTACACCTTAGGCAACCGGAATGTATTGCTGTTCAGTACATGCCACAAATTGTTTTGTTTTATAGGTTTATAATATATAAATCTTTCTGTATTTTTTCTTGAAACAGCTTAGATCAGGGCAGTGGCAGCAAACTCTCTTTTATTCATCAAAATGGTGCCATGATAGTCATGAATGTGAAACGGCATGTGCTCCAAGTATATTGATCAATGTTACAACTTATTGTTCCTTATGCACTTTAACATATCAAGAATATTGAAGCCTTTGTAACTTCCGAAACAGAGGAGGCAGGGGCAGAAAGGAAATATTATTTATGTGCTGCAGAACGGAAGCAATATTCAAGGTTGTCCAAAAGCTCAATACCGTGTAAGACCATCAAGTCCAAGGGCTAAAATTACCTAGCTGCACCTCTGATTCCGGGAACTGCTGGTTCTAAGCTCTCTCTTTTGATTATAACTAGCTACCTGTTTGTCACAAAAAAGCCAGAATATTACAGGAGTTTTCTGCTGCTCATTACAAACACGCTGCTATGAAATGGCCGCAATAATATACTTATTTGGTCTTTGTTAAAATGTATTGCAATGTGATGCATATTCTGGATGTACGTATGAGCATGTGTTTGTGTGAGTGATGCAGGCTGTGTGTCTGCATCAAATCATTATATACCTAGGACTATAGGATTATGATGCTAGGACTAAGCCATGGACTTAGCTATATGAGTGGAGTCAGATGTTTCTTCTACTGCTCTGATTTGTGAGAGGCAACAAAAGGCTCACTTAGCTTCCTGACTGGAATATCCCCAAAGACCAAGCTTGCCACAACAGTGGGAGTGGAGAAAGAATTACGTTCCTAATGGACTTACAGATGTGCATGCATTCATTCTGCTTCTCCTTTCTGTTCTAGGAGACCATAGATCAGCTGTCTGCCCAGGTGAAGGGCTTATGGGCAGAGGAGTCTGTCCTCAACAAAAATTATAAGAATATTAAGGTATTATTATGCACAAAGGAAACTATGTAGCTGGAGGAGCTTTTTTTCCCATTTGTCTGTCTAGGATTATGGAAGCTCTAGCTAGTCCTGGGAACAAGAACTAGACAGCCTTCATTTTGTCATTGAAACAAAAAATGAGTACATATACAACTTGGAGAAAAAGCTGCTGAACTTGGAAACAGTGATGGGTTTTCACAGTTGTTCCTAGGAATAAGTAGGGATGCGTATGGGGAAGTGTGATGTCCACCTCAGTGATCACACTTTGCCTTCCAAAACTGAAAGGCCCTATTGACTCAGGACACCACCAATATTATGTAGACAAGGGGTGTTGACCATCAGACATGTGAGTCTAAGACACCCTCCCTGGGGGCCCAGTGCAGCCCTCCAGGTTTTCCACATGGCCAAGCCCCTTCCCTTGGCCAAATCAGGTGCCCTCACCTGTTAAGTCCAGTCTGCAAGAAGAAAACATATGCAGAAGGAAGACAAATAGCCAGGCTTCTGGACTAGCAAGGGATAAATAAATTCTTTACATGCATCTCTATAAAAAGAGAGAAACAGTAGTACATGGGCAAGTGCTTCAACGCTATCACCACATGGGAATATATGGTTTTGTAATGGAACTCCTCTGAAACGACCTTCAAGTAACATTCAGCACTGGTGTGGGGAAGGACTTGTATGAAGCTAACGACACTGAAAACACCCTGTCGGGTTTTCTGAATTCATTTCTCCTGTAGAGACTCTGTGAAACCTTTTGTTTCTGTGGTCTACCTTAGGCCAGTGGTTTTCAACCTTTTTCTAGCTGGGGACTGACAAAAGTAGGAAAATTATATGGGGGACTGCTGAGGCAGAAACAGGAGCTACAATCAGTAGGAATGCCTGGAAGATGGCTGCGCCACTTGCCTTGTCAGATGGGGCAAGACCAGAACCAGGAAGCCTGGGGCCACTTGCACGGCAGACTGAGGAGGCGGCAACAGTATCTATAGATCCACCCTGGAAAGTTAAAAAAATTGAAGAGCCTTGTTCATTTCATCTTGCTTTGTTCGTTTTACTTTGTTCTGTTTCTTTTTTGTGTACTTGTTCATGCTAACAGAATAAAAATAAATAAATAAATGAAGAGCCAACATGGAGAAAGAAAGTAGAAAAAATTAGGGCAGAGAGAGGAAGTGATATATACAGAAGAAGAGAGTTAGAAAGAAAGTAGTGGCATGGCTCTGTATTCACATATTATTACTGCAAGCCAGGTAGAGGAAGTCTGGCAGTGCAGTTTTAATATACAGTGCTGGAATGATACTTGGGGGAGTGGGGATCAGTTGGATACTTGGTAAAGTATCCTCATGTAGAGAAGCCCACAGTTGTGGCATTGCACTGGCACATTAAGTCTTTGAATTCCATCCTTATACTTCATCTATACCAGATTTTACAGTAGTGGTTTCAAGCTGTTTTTCATGGAAATTGTGGGTTCTTAAGCTTGGGGGAAGGGAAAGTTCAATGAGATCTGTACTGACAAGCAGGTTTCCAGGAGAGAAAACTTGTCCAGCACTAAAGAGCTTCTTCTGAATTGTGGAGGGGTCATATGTCTTAATTTAGAAGACAGCCTTCCTTCAAAAGGCATCCTCTATTCCAGGGAGCTCAAACTCGCGGCCTGCGGGCCAATTGCGGCCCGTGGGATGCAATTTTGTGGCCCCCACTTGATATCAAAGTTTAGTGATAGTGTGGCCCGCGCGTTTTTCTCACACGCACCTGTGTGAGTCATTACCCTGGGCGCAATGTTCCCTCTAAGCTGTGCGCCGGGAGGGGCGGGCACGGGGAGGGGCCCTGTGGCCTTCAAAGCGCCGGTGGCGCCCGGGCTGGCCTCCAGGAGCCACGCAGGATGAGCGGCCCACCACCACCACGGTGGTCGGCCTTGGTCACTGACACTGTGCAGCTCGCAATATATGTCCGTGGTGTTGACGACAATTTTGAAGTGATGGAGGAGTTACAGTGATTCCAATGCATGGCCAGACCACCGCTCAGGAGATATTCCGCCAGCTGTGTGGTGCCATTGCAGATGCCGGCTTACTATGGAAGAGTTTTGCTGGAATAATAACCGACGGAGCGCCATCAATGACAGGGAGGAGAAATGGAGTTGTGGCACTTGTTCAAAGAAAATTGGAGGAAGAGGCTGTGGAAGAGGCCATTGCTCTGCACTGCATTATCCACCAGCAGGCCTTTGCAGCAAACGCCTGAAGTTTGACAATGTGATGTCTGACGCTGTGAAATGCATCAGCCATATCAGATCCAGGGGCTTAAAGCACTGGCAGTTCCGCGCCTTTTTAGAGGAAATAGAGTCAGCATATGAGGATGTGCTCTACTACACCGAGGTGCGTTGGCTTAGCAGGGGAAACGTCTTAAGAGGTTTTTTGAGTTGAGAGCAGAGGCGAAAACCTTCATGGAGAAAGACAGGATGGCTGTTCCTGTACTAAGTGGTCCCAAATGGCTCATGGACTTAGCTTTTCTTGTTGACATCACACAGGAGCTGAATGTACTGAACAAGAAATTACAAGGCCAGGGCAGCTTGTCAGTGCTGCCTATGACAATGTCAGCGCATTCTCCACAAAACTTGTGTTATGGAAAGCCCAGCTTTCTCAGACAAACCTCTGCCATTTCCCAGCATGCAAGGCACTCATGGATTCTGGCACACCATTCAGCGGTGAGAAGTATGCTGATGCCACTGTAAAGCTACAGGAAGAATTTGATCACAGGTTTGCAGATTTCAAGACACAGAGCCACTTTTCAAATTTTTGCTGACCACTTCTCCTTCGATGTAGAAGATGCCCACCTCCCCCCCGTGCTTCAAATGGAGCTAATTGACCTGCAGTGCAATTCTGAACTCAAAGCCAAGTTCAGAGAGGTGAGTGGAAAAGCAGGCAAGCTTGGACAATTTTTGAGAGAATTGCCCCTTACCTTTCCTGAGCTTTCCAGGATGTTCAAGCGGACCATGTGCCTTTTTGGAAGCACCTATCTGTGTGAAAAGCTCTTCTCCACCATGAACTGTAATAAGTCAAAGTTCAGGTCCAAACTTACTGATGAGCATCTTCAAGCCATACTGAGGATCTCAGTTGCTTCCTCCCTCAAGCCAAATGTGGCTCAGCTGTGTAAGAGGAAGCGCTGTCAGGTCTCTGGCAGCAAGGAGTAGGAGGAAGTAAGAGAAGCCTATGTTCTGAAGAACCTCATGTTCTGAATTATTATTAGTAAAGATTGAGAAGATTGGATCAGTTGTACTTTTTGTGGAATACTTGAAATCCTTTTTTTGTGGAATACTTGATGTGGCCCAGCCTCACCCAGACTCTACTTCCAGCAGCCCCCAGGTAAGTTGAGTTTGAGACCCCTGTTCTATTCCAAGCGAGGTGCATCTCATTCCCTCCATAATAGCCTTCCACTGTAGGACAAAATGCTGTTCATTATAATGGTGTCTTGCTGTTGATTTTACGGATTTTTAAAACCATACTATTTTATGTCAGTTTAATTGTATCCCTCTCCCCTGTTCCATTAATTAAATGTGTCAAGAGTGATAAAAAACCATCCAAAGAGAGTTCACTTGGAGTGTACAATCAAAAGAACATTTGCATGTGCATGTAGTCCGTCCCAAAGGAACTACAGAGATAAAATCCATTCAAGAAGGTTTTATAATCTACCAGTTAGATAAACCCTGAGACAACACAAAAAGAAAACCTTCAGAAAAGTAGACATTATCTTGTCTAAGGTGCCTCTCCCAAAGGAAGACTTTTCAGGAAAGGTATCAATTATTGGCATCTATAAAGGTTTACCTCTAAGGGTCAGGCAAGTGTTAACATCTCTAAGGTGTATGTGGGAAGCAAGACTTGCAACATGGATTCTTGATCAGATCAGGAATCCCATCTCAACTCTAAAGCTGTTCTTACAGTGTTATGCTTTTAGGAGCCATATTATGGCAACGTTCTTGCTCATTTTGTCCTGACAAATACATTGTTCTTATTGTATGTTGTCTGATTACCCTTGGGTTTAGAGCTTAGGTGAGTTATACAGTATAAATAAATGTATACATAAATAGTGGGGTGGGGGGATGAAATACATGCAATGTTTATTTTCTTTCCAGTTCTAAGCTTACTTCACTAATTTAAGAACAACTAGCTTGTGTATAAGATGGCACATAAAATGGTACCATTTTCTCAGTATAAATGAATCCTTAACCATCCTCAACTATATGTTAACACTACTGATGCCACACAGTTGTGAGTCACCTCAAGCGCACTTACAACTGAGCACTTGCTGTTCCATCTCCCACTCTCTGGAGCATCTCAGCAATTGTCATTATTTTAGTTAGCCATTTACTATATTCATATCCTCATTTTTCCCCTTTCAAGGAACCTCAAGAAGCTTACATAACCTTCTTCCTCACCTCTATTTTATCCTCAGAACAACCTTGTGCAGTAGGAGAGTCTGAGAGTCTGTGACTGGTCCAAAGTCACCTAGTGAGTCCCATGGTCAAATGGGGACTAGAACCCAGATCTTCCAAGTTTCACTCCATCACTCTAACCATAGATTTCCATTATTTTGACATTCAGAGTTCTATAGGATAGTTGCCTTATAGAGGCCTCCAAGATCCTGAGCTCTGGATGCAATACCAAGACAAGGCAGAAGAAATGACAGAGGCATTTTTGCCTCCTTTCCTCCTTACAAAGCCTTTTTTAAAAATCGCCCTAGGTGGGGAACTGAGTTAAAATGCTTTCAGGTCCTTCCTTGCTCCTTCCACCCAGTATGCGCCACTTCCAGCCCCCCAATATGCTTTAGAAATCAAGTGTCCTCAGAAAAGGGGGTGCCATGGAGAATTTCATGATGGCTGGGTTGACTTGGGTTGCACTGGGGGTGGGGGAGAGACGATTTATAATCAGATCTCCTCCTCTACACTTGTAGCTCTGCCTATGGGTGCAGAAGAAATCCACAGTATCCTATGGCAGCTCAGAAATTGTTTTATGGGCCCTAAAATTGCTGTTGTAGATATCTTAACACCCATCTCTTCATACAAGATTTCCCTGAAGTGAAATCCAGCCAGGTATAATAATCACTACACAATGTGATTATGTAACCACTACACAATGTAATCACTATCATTTTATTACTAATTAGTAATGCACATCTGTCAAATATGCCTCTGTGGGGGAAGAGGTTTCAAGAGGATCTCTCCTGCAGAGCTTAACAACCAAGCAAGTTCATAATAGGACAGACAATCCTTAGCTAGCTAGATCCTAAGCCATTTAGGACTTGATTTTATTTAGGCAAGAATCGCTAGTATACCAAGTTTAAGTGCAGGGGTACAAGGCTAAATTCTGAGGTGCCACTGCCCACCACAAAAGTCCCCACAGCCAAGGCCTGGGAACAGACCCAAATGCAGGCCGCTGTGTAGGTGCACACCACTCAACCAGTTCCAGCCCCTTACGTTTTATTCCACACGGAGCAGGGATTTTGTAAAGCAAGTGGGCCTTAATTGCCCATTCAAGGCCAAGCCCCGCAAAATACTGTGCATGACAACAGGGAACCAGATATGGAGGTTGGGAACAGTCATTGCCCTGCAGCAACTGGGAAAATAGCAGAGGGAGCAGGGTGTCTAAGGAGGATGGTAGACGGCCTCAGCACCCCTGCTAATGAAAAAGCCATAGTGCCACAGCTCTGCAAGTCGTGGCCACTGTGAGAGAGGTGGGTCAGGAAACTGCCCCACCCTAAGGTAGTCATCTAGTCATTTCTACATCTAGTATTATACTGCATTTTATCCCGCTTTTTTCCCTCTTGTAAGGAACCCAAGGCAGCTTACATAGCTCCATTTTATCCGCACGACACCAGCCCTGTCAGGTAGGCTGGCTGAGAGTCCCTCACTCGCCAGAGTCACCAAGTGAGTTCCGTGACTGAGCAGTTCTCCCCAATTCCCAGCCCAACCCTCTCACCACCACACTACACTGGCTTTTCTATGCCAGTTAGGAAAATAGAGGGGATAGGGGAAAATAATGTTTCAAAGAGAAACCATCAACAATGTAAAAAATGAAGGGAATTTAAAAAAAATTATTTAGCCTTAGAACAATCCCAACTCCTGCTCTATGCATAAATAGAAGGAAAAATACAGCCCTGCCATTGAAAACTCCACAATGTGACAGTAGAAAGGTTATGCACACTGCAGGTAATGATTTCTCTTTCTTCCTGTGTCCAGCAATCTTAAAAAGAAGCAATCCCATTCTCTCTTCCTCCCACCTCTCCTTCTGTAGCCCATGGGTTGGCACCTTGCAGCTTACTTGGTGGCCTAAAACTCCCATCAACCCCAGTCACAAAGCCAATGGTGAGGGATCATAAGACATGTAGAAAAAATATATGGATGGACAGAAGCTGCCTAACGTAATTGGACTTAAGGGACTATAAGTTCCTAACATTTCACTTTCTTTTGAATGGTTATTAGAAACCATTTTCAGGGAGTAAAATGCAGCCAAAACAGTATCTTAAAACTCTGTATCATGAGTACACGCCTTTCCTATGGCATGTCTTCAACTCTCTGGTATCTACTGCTGCCACCAGTAATTTCATTCAGGTCTTTTCAGTTAACCTTTCCCACAGCAGCATGCCCAAGCTATAAGGCCCCTTCGTTGGGCTATGTGGTCCTGAGGATGAGCCACTGGCATTCAAACAGCCTATGACCCTGAGCTAACGATTAAAAGAATGAAACTTTATTTATACAAGCAGCATATTGGCTTCAAGATGCTCAGCAACTTATTTCCTTAGAGAGTAGAACGGTGTATAATAACTTCTGAGGTATATCATTGTCTCTTCACATTCCTCACAGAGATCCTCCATTCTCTCCTGCCCTCAGGTTTCTGTCAGCTTCTTTCTCTCACACACCCTTATAATACTTGACAATATGAGGTTTTCACTCTAAGATTTCTACTTCCTTCTTTCGAATTTAAGTGCTTTTCACAGCACTACACAGAAATCTAATGAGAAGGCTGCCTCTAGAGATTTTATAGATTTCAGACAAACTACAACGCTGTCAGTTAACTGCTGCTAGACCCCTGCTCAACTGTTAACTGACAGACCCACTAGTAACAGTCTCATTCAACTCACACACTTCCAAGCCCCGCCCACACATTCTCAGTCACCAACCAATCAGCTCACTCCCACATCCCCCCCTTTTACCCCCTTCTCTTCTAAACCTTACCAACATTTAAAGGAACGCCGTCCCATAACACTTCAAATCCTTCCACCCTGCCTCACGAAGCGTTTTGTTATGTGTTCTCAAAGAGAAAAACTTTCCCAGAGTTTTCCAGGCCTCAGCATGTCTAGATTTGTGTGAAGGAAGGCACATAAAAGTTGGGAAAATATTGGTGCCTCATCTAGCCTGCGTAACTTGTGACCCACCAGGCTGAAAGGAGCCTGTCAAGCAATGTATTTTAGCAAGGCAACCCACTTTGCTTTCCATGAAATCTCAGGTGCTCTTGCACCTGCCAAACCAAAGGGGCTGCCAATTACCCAGCAGGTCACAATAATATATGGCTAGTCAGGTACCCTTGGCTTAGGTCCCAAGCTGTGCCAGCCTAGCTTGCTTTATTTATTTATTAGAATATTTTTATCCCGTCCATTGCAATGGTAGCTCTGTGTGCCATGGAAGAAGAAATCTTTCTACCAAACTAAAAATAAAAGCCAAACAGACCCGGGTGCTTATTCGGCTGGTGTGCAGCCACGTTCCAGGGAGGGTGGGTCCTGGGATCCCTCAGTAGTTCAACTTAGCCTACTAACAGAAGAGCTGCTAGTCTGCCAGAGCTGATCATTGCTATCAGATGGAATAGAGTCCCAAATCCTACAATTACAACTGCAAGCAGGCTGAGGAAGATCAGAGGGAAGGACTGTGTCTGTGTTCAGGAGCCTGGGGATGAAAGGCTTGCGTGAAGAGTTTCCCTCCTTAAAACTGCATTCACTAGCTGCACCAGAGGAGCATCTCGGGGTCAAAGGGAGCACCAGCGCCCTTGCCTATTTTTAGCTGTCCTGTGTTTTGCAAGCTCCTTATTTAGCAATCCAGCATAACGGGAGTCTTGCATGTGTGTATATCAGTATGTGCGTGAGAGTTTGGAGAGGATTGTGACAAGAGATGCGTTCATGGAACATATTCCTTTGCCTTGCACCAGCCAGGCAACTGCTTCTCTTCTCCTGTGGAAAGGCCTAGAGATAGCAATAAATTGTCTCTCTTCAACAGGGCTTTCCCTCCCTGCAGGCCTTCTGGTTATCCATTATCTTCTCAGGCTTCTGGTAGCAGCAGAGAAGAGAAAGTGTCACTTCCCATTGCAGCATGGATTAATGTTCACTGCCAAGCTTCAAAAGTGCAGAAGGGGGAGATCAACTTATCTGCACGCTACTGAGGCCATGGACAGGATTCCTGTCACCAGGCATCTGCTGCTCAGGAGGCACCTCAAGGCCCCCATTGCTAAGTGCATGCAACCACCATCATCAACAGCTGCATGAAGGTGGAAATTTCAAAAAGAAAATACTTTGGAAAAATTAATTTAGAGGGTGCAGCTTGGAGGGAGTACTCTGGGATGAGTGAACTGGAAGAGCAAAAGCCAGCCTGCCAAGCAGGACAGGACAGAACAGACACAGTAAGGTGCAAATGACTCACAAGTATGGCAAGGAGGGAAGGAATCCTCAGTGCTCCTGAGATATCAGCAGGAGGACCCAATGGAGAGGAGGTCTGCACAAAGCCACAATATTTCTGACCCTCTTTCCAGTACATAGCGGGTACTGGGATGAACAATGCACAGTAATCCAAACTAGCTGACACAATATTCTTCCTTTCCAATCTTCTTCTTCCCTGAGATTTTCTTCCTTTCCATTCTAAGCTCACAATAGCTCCCTGAGGGAGGTTAGTCTGAGGGTCAGTGACTGTCCTAAAATCAACCTGTGACTTTCAAGGCTGAGTGAGGATTGTAACTCAGATCTCCAAAGTCCCAGTCTAACCACTATACCACACTGACTTCTCTTGTCCATATTTTGCCTGACAAAATGCTTAATGAGCATAGGCTCCTTTTCACATGCTACAGATCAGCCAAGTTCCCATTTGTACTTTCCACAGGAAGCTCAGAATGTCTTCCTGTGTCCTGACACTAGATTCGGACAATGCAAGGGAAAAACATGTCTGCGCAGAATACTATTTATTTATTTGTTTGTTTGTTTGTTTATTAAAACATTTCTATGCCGCCCCATTC
>NW_025336480.1:18024770-18116629 GCF_004798865.1 Varanus komodoensis
GGTCAGAATATCTGGTGAGTCAAAAATTGCACATCCTTGACAGAGATCCATTTAATTAATTATAACAAGTGCCACCTAATGGATGTGAAATGTGAACCACCCAGGTATGTGTGAACTTAAGGGACAATCACCACTAGTCAGAAATACGAAACCTCAAAATAGCACAGTTGGAAAAGAGGCAAAGAAGGCAAGAGTATTACCTAGACCTGCCTACTCCTTAATATTTTAAAGAAGCCACATTGCTAACTCCAGTGGGGAGGCCCAGGCATTAAGCTGAGTTAGGCAGCCATTTGGTTTATCATAAAATGGCAGCAAATTGTTGTTAACATGCACATGGCGGGCATGTGGGCATGACATGCACATGGCGGGCATGTTGTGAGCGGAGCTGGCTGGAGCCGGGGGTCAGACTAGATGGCCTGGGAGACCCCTTCTGACTCGCTCTGTTTCTATGTTAAACAGAGGCATACTGACTCCAATAATGTAGGGAATATATATGTATATGTGTGCGTGCGCGCACGCACGCGTGTGTGTGTGTATATATATATTCTCCCCATTATGACTAGTATCCTCTAGTATGCATCTAAGAGCAGGGTCCTGCCTCTTAGCTGTTCTAAATCTCCCATCATTTGGTTTTACAAGATGGTTCTAGTAGTATGAGGGGAAAAAAATCTCCCTATTCATGCAGTTCTGTAGGTGCTTATATGTAACCTTGTGCGAAGCACTCCGAGACTTCAAGTTCCTGCTTTAGCTACCCAGCTCTCAGCCTGTTAGCAGAAACAGGATTAAATCCAAGCCCATCCTTCCCTGTTCAGCAACAACATATGACTATGTTAAGTTTCACATTTGATTCTAGGTAAGTGCATTTGGGGAAAAGGGAAAAACACAACCTGTTCCCCAGAGAGGTCCGTCTGGCACCGTCATTACTTGTTTTTCGGCGCCAGGCTAAGACCTTTTTATTTAAACAATATTTCAACAACGTTTAATATTAACTATAGGTTTTAATTTGCAGCCGGAATGATTCTGGTTTTTAATTTGTATAATTTGTATCTTTTGTATCATGTTTGTTTGTTTATGTAAGCCGTCCTGAGGCGTTAAGCGATGGGACGGCATACAAAATCTCTAAATAAATAAACCTTGAAGGGTTCAAAACTTTTAGAAATGAAATGCCTTTATATTTTAAAGATTGTAAAAACTTAGATCTAATGCCTGTAATGTAGCCTGGAGCAGCTATTTTTCCCCATATATTTTGGTTGGACTGACATGGTCCATCCATTCATAAAGTCATCTGAATGTTAGTCCTGAGAAAATATATATGCAATTCAGACCTCAAGCCTGAGAAGATAGATTGTAGTGTAGCTTAGATGTAAATTTTCAGGATTTCCAGATCTGTTCCCATCTTGCAGATTAATTTTCACAGCTTGACTTTGATGCCTGGTGGCTCCTGTTTTTTGAGGTGTGGAAAAACTGAGGCAGACAGAGACTAAATGTCTGATGACATTCAGGGAACTGGCAGAAAAGAAAATAACACCCTTGTGACCAAAGGACTTTGCCTCAGTACAGCCCTTAATCCTTCTTAAAAACTGGGTGGAATCCAGCCAGTATAGCTGTGCTGGTAGAAGACTTCCATCTGTGGAACAAGAAGGGGGTGATTTGTGGAGTGGGGGAATGTAGGGGCTTCAAGAGGGAACAGGAAGAAGAAACTGTTGAGTACACAGAAGCTCTCTCGCTCACTCTCCTGCTTACTCCTTCTTTTGGTACAGATTCTCTGGATGGCTTCTGGTTTTGCAGGGACATGAACTCAGAGGGAGGGTTTGAGCTTAGCTTCTTATTCCGTCTTGCAAAACAAGCACAAACCATAGTTGGCCCGTTTGGACAAGATGACAAACTGAGGTTTGCCTCAGACCAAGAAATGAGATGGGGAATTGCTTCCAGCAAGGGAGGGAGGAGGGCATACCTGATACTCAGTCCAAGCTAACACATGTCATGACAAATCAGTCTGCCATTACAAGTCTTAGCCTTAATTATCTCCCTATTTTACCCTTCCCCCCAAAAGAAAAAAAAAAAAAAAGCACACACCTTTCTGGAATAGTGTCAGGGTAAAGGAGAGGAGAATGTTGTGAAACTTTGAACACTTTGATTTATCTAAGTAGATGGAGACATTCTAAAGAATAGGTAGGAGGCAGCTTCAAAAGTAACATCACATTTGCAACCTGTGAGATAGTTGATGTAGGGGGGCATGTGTGCACAATCCATTTCACATCCCAAACTTCTGCATTTTGCTGCCTTTTTGCAGCAGAAGTGTGGCAAGAGATAACGTAACTATCTTGCATATCCTCTTCAATGCTGTTTCAGGACTTTTACCAAAGTTACACCTGCTTATAGAAGGAAATCCTTTGAGCTGGGACTAAGCATTCTCCCGTGTGCATGTGCTATATAGTAAGAGTACATTGCTACTTCCTGGGAATTTCTGAACAATTATCCCAACAGAGAGCAAAGTAAGTGAGGGAGCTTGCTAGAAGGGAGACCCAGCAATGCAGTGACAGGGCCTGGATGTTGGGAGTTCTTGGGCAAGGCACTCTTTATGGCCCTTTTAGAAGTAAAATGCATGCAGTGTTGACACCAAACAGTCTCCTGAATGCCTCTGGTCTTCTGGAATGTGCCATGTAAACTGACAGATGCTACTGGGGCAAAGGGCTGCTAGCCAGTCTTGGGGCTCCTGGCCATGCTGATCTCTCCTATTCTGCAGAGAGGGTGGGTCAGTCCATTTCTGATAGATGCCCATTGGAAATGTGGACATGTGTTCATTCTTAAGTCTGTTCTATCCTCTTTCTGCACAAGTCTACAATTTAAAAACAGAAGACTTTGCATTAAATTACTTAAAATACATTTCTCCCAAACAGTGCATTTCTGTTCAGTCCTTATGCTAAAATAATGTGTTGTTTGAGCTGAGAATTGCAAAACGAGAAGTGTGAAATCCAAAGTATAACGATATTCAGATATAGATACTGATCTAAGGAAGTGCAAGTCACATCCATTTGCTGGAATGAGATGAACTCTTCAAGCTTGGTTTTCTCTTCTCTGGCCTTATCATGGAGAACAGCTTGATGTCTCGTGAGTAGCAGAAGTGCAGTCACCTCAGCTGTTCCCGGAAGCCATAGTGAAAGCAGAAGAGGCTGCTGCAGCCTTTGCTACCGCAACCTGGCTGGCCTTCTGAGCAGTCATGATGTGAACTCTGCGCACGCTAGCAGATGGGTGGGAGAAGGACCCGAGTATGAACCAGCTGGAGCCAGATGGCTTGCTTGTGTTTTTACTGCCTAGTTGAATTGCATATTTATAGGGCTTTCCCTTTTAGTGTCAGCAGAGACAAGAAGGCAATAGGCCAGTTGGCTGATGATTATGGATGTTTTTCCATGCTTGCATTGTAATGGCGGGATTGAGTTCTGTGCTTCATTACACCCTCCCAACCCCTCCCAGGTGTATACATGTGTATCCATGCAGATTATGCAGCAGATGCAGCATGGTGGCCCAAGAGGAGTTGTTTAAGCCGTTCTTTCTCAGGCATTCATTCTCAATTGCATGAACATGTCCCCCCTCCATTCCTTTTATCTCTAGGAAGGGAGATAACAAAAGGGAGGGGAAAGTAGTGAGCGATGATGTGAATGGACAGGAAAGGGTTAAACAGTTACCCTTATCATTGCCCCCCCCCCCCCCACCAGCACCCCCAGAACTTGACACAATGGCTTTGTGGTATAGGAAAGCCTAGAGGGCAGGTAGAGGTGGGGAAGAGAATTTGCTCTAATGCTCTTGATCTCACTAGTAGTGAAGGAAATGCTCTGCTCGGTTTGGTCCCTTGTGTCTCTTCCGTGCTCCTTACTGCCACTTTGTGGTGACTTTGTGGTACCTAAGGAAGTAAGAGCTCCATCCCTGAATCTGATCAGAACTGCCTCCAGACCAAACCACCCTCAGTCACCACCAGCCACCCAGATGTTCCTGGGAACCAAGAAGCAGCTTTTCCTCAGGGTCTGGTCATCAAAGGTCTATCAGGGAAGTGACTTTAGCTCAGTGGTGGAGGAAATGCTTTGCCTATGGTGGGAATTGTAGGCCTTTTTTCTGCCTGAATTTGCATATGACTGCAGTTCCGTGCATCCTTCAAGCAGCAGTCCAGCACCCCTAGAAGGCACCAGGTTAGGAAGGGCTGCTCAAGATTATAGCTGTAGCACAGCAGTTGCCTTATACTGGGACGCAATAAGAAAATATACCATCAACCAAATGGAAAAGTTGAGGTAAATGCACTTTAGTACAGATGCCTAATAATGGTATAACAATGTACCTTAATATCAAATATATCAATGTAAAAAATTAAAACCCAAATACTATAACATTGGCCTATTATGTTACAAGCTGTATTGCTAAATTTGTCACAGTTACTTCATTATAACATTAGTATTTAAGAATACTGTAATGGAAGAATGTATTTTCCTTAATCTTGGCTTTTGGTGATGCCTTTTATTGGAACACCATATTCTACCTAAATGGTGAATTACATAATTTCATTATGCCTTCGGTGATGGTGCATAATCACTCTTCTTCTGCATTATTACCTTCTTCCTTTGCCTGAGGTAAGGATCAAATTTATTACTCTGAAAATAAAGAAATAAAATGACTACAAACAGTGCATCCAATTTATAGAAATTAGATCTGCAATGTTTATAACTTGGATGCATTATTGGTGGACATTTTGTTTATTCTGGAGTACTGTATCATGGGCATCACATGTCCTACATGTCAGTGGATTTAAACTTACTGGTGTACTTCTTAAAGATGATTCAGTGCCTGTTTGGGTCTCACAAAATGTGTGGTGTTATCAGTGGCATACAGTCAGATACTTGAACAGCCCATCAGAAGACTGACCAGCCAGTATTACATTGTGGAAGAGAGGCCAATCAGGGTGGAGGGATGAATTTCCTGAGGAAAGTGGAAGGCTGGGTTAACATTTCATGTAATCTTTACCTCTAGGCAAATGTCACTTTGGAGAAGAGGCTTGGTGAGCTATGGATAAAAATCCCTTGTATGGATGATCTCGGGAGTTGTGTCTATGACGATGTTTGTGCCAAACTGGACCTGCTTGTCCCTCCAGGCCAGCAATGTCCAGAACCCTTGGAGTCTGTTGGCATTCCTTGTCATTGCCCCTTCAAAGCGGTAAGCCCAGTCATTGCTCAATTGTTTACTAGGCTTGGGGGGTGTGGGAGGGGGTGGCACCTGACTTAGGAATGGCAGTTCCCTGCACTGGATGGATCCCCTTATAGGCAGATGCAGCTTGTCTGGTGGAAGTGGACTTCCCCACTACCATCTCTAGCACCCTGAAAACGCTACGCAGAGGTTCAGGGGGTTCTACTAAATCAGGTGAGCTGTTGCATGGGAGAGGGGGATGCTTGAAAAACTGGGTGCAGGCCCTTTCTGATCATAGAAGACAAATCCAAGATCCAACTCACTGACTTTTTCCATGGAGACTGTGGCTATCAGAAAAGGCAGAATTGCTTTGAAATGTGCAGCCTCATCAGAGCAGAACTTTTGTTCAACTTACCAACATCTTCAAAGCTGTTGCAAATTTATTGTTTGCATGCTAGGTAAACTTTATGATTACAAATTTTTTAACATTACAAAATCTGTAATCTATGGAAGAACATCTGAGTTCAACCACACATGCATTTTTAAAAAAAAATAAGGATGAATGATGCATTACAGGAGCCTTCCCTAACTTTGTGCTCTCCAGATGTTTTGGATTTGAACTCCCATCACCCCTAACTAGCTTGGTCAATAATCATGAGTTGCTGGAAGTTGTAGTCCAAAGTGTCTGGAGAACACCAGGTTGAGGCAGTAAAAGAATGAAAGTGCAAAGGGAAGAAGTAATCTCTCTGAAATTGGACCATTAGGAAGGCTGAGCACCAAAGAATTGAGGACTTTGAATAGTGGTGCTGGAGGAGACTCCTGCAAGTCCGTTGGACTGCAAGGTGATCAAACCAGTCAGTCCTAGAGGAGATCAACCTACTGACTGCTCTTTAGAAGGCCAGATAGTGAAGATGAAACTCAAATACTTTGGCCACCTAATTAGAAGGAAGGACTCCCTGGAGAAGGGCCTGATGCTGGGAACAATAGATGGCAAAAGAAGAAGGGGATGGCAGAGGATGAGGTGGCTAGATGGAGCCCCTGAAGCAGTCGGTGTGAGCTTAAGTGGACTCCGGGGGATGGTGGAGGACAGGAAGGCCTGGAGGAATGTTTTCCATGGGTCATGATGGGTTGGACACGACTTCGCGACCAACAACAACAGCAACAAATCTCTCTAATGCATAGCTGGATTTTCTGTGAAATCAGAAAATTTCAAAATTCAAAATTCCATCCCATCTCTTTGTCTTTCCCATCCTGTCAGTACTAATTTGACAAGGATGGCCTACAAGGCTACTTCTAGCAGCTCTGTGTGTCTTAAGTTGAGGTACATAGTTTGTACCTTGCTTATTGAAAGACTTGGTGAATGTGCAGGCAACATTTGGGACTGAGAAGATTTGGGAACAAGAAAGTGTCTACTACAGCTGTTGACACACCTGCTTCTAGATGCAAAAGATAGCATCTTACTCATTTGATAAGTTCCAGCTATTTGATATACTGGAATGTGTTGCTTTCAGCATGCAAGTTGGGTCGACCTTCTGCTGAACGAGATAATTTCTGTGGCCCTTTGTATCAACCCTCATTTATAGGCTTTTGTCTTAAAGAGACAACTAGCAGCATTCCTGACCATTGACCTTACTGGCTTCGATTTTGGGAACTGAAGTTCAAAACATCAGGTCTGTACCTGGTTGAGGAAGGCTGCCTTAAAGGCCCAGCCTGTTGAGTGTTGCCTATTGCCACTGAAAGTATGCTCTGATAGATAAGCATGGACAACACAGACGTTCACTGATATTGGTTGATAGTGTTGTGTGTGTGTTTTCCCCTTTTCAGGGTTCTTACAACTTGCCTCCTTCCGAATTCTTCATACCTAATATTGGCTTGCCTTCTTTCCTCACCAATGGGGACTACAAGATTAAAGCTGTATTGAGTAACGGTGACCAAGAGCTTTCCTGCGTCAAGCTGAGCTTCTCCCTGCATACGGAAAACTTGTGGTTTTGATAGGACCCCAAGACATGCCTCCTTGATACTGAGTGCCATTCTTCCTTCCTGCTTCTTCTCCTCGTCCCTTTGATACTAATACAGAGAGTCACTTTGCAGCCTTAAGGGGAAGGGTTATAGGCACTGCTTTCATGATGGCTATTAATTATGCAGAGATACCACAAAGCCTGATGAACAAATGCTCAGAAACATTTTTACTAAAAATGTAGATGTCTGATTAGGATTAGAGCCATGTCACACTGGATATTTGTTCTACATGAGAATGCTGGGGAGTGTGGGATGTATAATACTTACTGCACAAGTGATATCCTACTTATTTGGCTGCATATACTCCAGAGTGCAGCTTCCCAGAATGTGAGCATGCAGTAATATGGCATGTGCACGAATCAGGCGTTAGCACAGCCAAAAGCCTGTCCAGTATAGGAATCTTTTCCCACAGTGGATGAACAAAGGCCTGTGTAGAGGCCTCAGGCAGAACACGAGCACAATGGCACCCTCTCATTTAGACCCCCTAGTGACCCACATACATTGGCATATTCCAATGGTGGTCACAGAGTCATCAGCCTAGAGGCCTCTGAATATTGATATCCTCCATGATCTTTATACATTCTGAGATACCATGAGATCCCCCTACATTCCAGGTTCTGATAGGGATGTGAGAAACTGGCAAGACGTGTGTGATAGTGGGTGGCCTGAGCAACTAGAGGGGGAAATCAGGCTCTGTGTTTGAGTCACACCTCAGAATTGCCAGGTAGGACCATTCTCACCTGTGCAGAGCCACCCCTGATATGAGCGGGTGCTTTGAAGCCCCAAGCTGGTCCCAGCCTCCATTTTAGCCAGCCTTGTTCCTCCTGAGTTGAACTTTAGGAGTAGGGGAATTAAAGCCAAGAATGTGAGTGAGACAAGGAAGGTGACTGTCAGCTTTTACAAACGTTAATGTCCGCTCCCTGCACACCATAAACCATGCCATGCTCCCTCAACTTGCATAAAAACCTTCCGACATAGGGCTGCTGTTTGGTGTAGAGGTAGCCCAGAAGGCAAAGCAAACATGAAAGAATAATGGGCACGTTCAAAAGGTTTGAGAAAGACTGCCTTCTATCCCCGAATAACAAAATGTAAGACGTGACCCTAATGTACATATTTAACTGGACCCACTGTAGCAAATGTATTGGTTGTGATGGTTTATTGGCTCATTTGGAGGTGGGACTTTCAGCTTGGGATCTAGCAAAAGCAGAAACACCATGAAAATCTGTACTGATAATTATTAATAGTTTTGTATACCATAAGATACTACTAACATTTCTGAAAAGGAACCAATGCTTGCAGCTCTTTTTCAAGATCTCTCTGGACTGTGTGGGTATTGTTGGGCAAAGTGGCATGTCTTCATCTGTATAGGAATGTTCTCTTCTTGTTCTTGACCAGTCACAGAAGAAAAGATGATTACTGACCTTCTGGCTGCGAAAGAACCCAACTATGATAGGAGTGTGGATGGAAACACACCTTTTATTCTCAAGGAGAGATGCTCTGCATTAAGCAGCCTGATTGGTTTATGAACATTCAAAGCAATGCCATTTTAGAATATGAGTTACCCAGGTATTAACCAGACTATTTGAAGATTTAACTAGAAGATTCTTAGTTACTATGCCATATAATAGCCATTGGGGCACCATGAGTATTGTGTCCTGACTCCTCTTGGGCCAAATTGTTTTGGGATTTGTGCCAGGTATGCAGTTACGTGAGATGCATATGTACCAGTTTTGCTTGGTACATGTTACATGTGCTGCTGTTGGACTGTTATAGTTAAAAACAACAACACATGCTGATAAGGTGGTTAACACTGAGCCGAGATTAATTGTTAGACTAAGGATAAGTTATTCCTGCTTGGCTTGAGGCTCATCAGACCTTGTCCTCTAACCACCTGATGTGACAGACACAAGTATTGTGTACAATCTTTTCTCTACCCCATATTCTCCTCCTCACCCAGTAAGACCTTACACAGACCTTACAGGCAGAGTTACGAATTTGTGCCTGTATTCTGTGTTACAAAGATTTTATTACCCTGGATGTTAATGACAATATAACTCTGCCTTTAGTATTAAGTCTTCAGGGACTTTTGTGTAGTAACAGCAACCCTAGACTTACCCTGTGACATTTCATATGGTTTGGATGTCGTGACTGCATATCTTATGTCAAATCCTAGTGCCATTTCACCTATTCAGTCATTCCAGATACCCAGCATATTTTTAAGTCCCATGCATCTCCACTGTGCACCACGTTCTTTATCTTCCCCTCTTATCCAAACAATATAATTTATCTTGGAGAAAGTGGCGAAAAGACAGTGTACAGAGCAGTAATAGTCCACATTAGTTCTGAAGAGGCTGCATTTCTTTGAGTAGGTTTTAAAAGGCACTTAATATGCCCAAGTCCAGAGTAAAAGTCAAAGGGCAGATAAGAATATACTATTGTTTAGGAGCCCCCTCCACATTTTCATGATAACTCTTGCATGACACAATAGCCCCATATCTTCCTTATAATTGTGTCCAAATTACACATGCAAGAGAGATCCTGATTATCAATGCAGCACTGCCTCCAAGGTATGTGTACAAGACCACTGTTGTACTGCCTTGCATAGTAGCTTCTCAGCAGCCTATCACCATTGCGCTTAGCGTTTTAAATTGTCAGGGCTGTGCCATGGGTTGCGGGCAACTTGCTAGTACTACTCAGTGCTTTCATAGGATTGCTACTAAAACAACCCCTGCCCCTTAAATAATATGGTTTTGGATTGTCCTGATGCAAGACACAACCCTGTGGATCATTATATGGAACATGTTTTTTAGTGAATGCCTTTATTTTGTCCTCCTGAACTTGCTGCCTTTCGTAAGCAATAATGGATTTTCTGTTGATTGCGTTGGCTTCGAATCAAACTCTAACAATTTCTCACACTTTATCCATTCCATATGCTTATCAGCAAATGTCTGATCTATTTTGTGGTGTCCAGTTTCAGACTGAAATAAATCCAGAGACCTTTAATAAATCTTTTAATTTCTATTGCTTTGTTGTTGACTGGTATTATGTATGACCATGCACATAAACGTTTCAGAGGGTTGCAAGGGCTTATACCACACCATGAAATTGAGTTGGCAATGGAATAACAAAGCTTAGAACATTTACAGACAAGAGTTTTAAAAATATTTAAACGCCTTCATAAGTTTGTATTTAAATTACAGAAGACAACTTCTGTATATTTAAACTCAGAAGACAACATCTTAAGCCTAAGTTCTTGAAACTTGTACAAAGAATTCTTTCTGATCTGGCAGACAACAGCCAGCCCAATGTACCCTGTCAGAGGCTCCCCCATGCACAGCAGACAAGCTGTGTTCATTGGCAGCTCACAAGCTGGCTGGAGTGATGGCCTCTTCGCTGCTCTTTTTGCCTGTCATTTTAGGCTGGCAGAGGTCACTTCAGGGTCTGGTCAGGCAGGGACGCGGCTGGCTGCCAGCAATCCTGGCTGAGATTAGCAACAGCACAGGACAAGCCGTGTTTTGCTCAACCTCCTGGTGATTTGGATGGCTTTTAAAAGGGAATTAGACAAATTAATGGAGGACAGGAATGGCTGCTATCCTGATGACTATATGCTACCTCTAGTATCATAGGCAGCACGTCTGTGTATGGTGGTTGTGGAGCATAGGTAGGAAGATGTTACTGAATTCATGTCGTATAGCTGTCATATAGCCTGATTCTGATTAACTTGGAAGATAAGCAGGGCTGGGCCTGGTTGACATCTGGATGGGTGACTTAAATCTTGCGAACTACCAAGAGAACTTTGGCTATGGGTGCTATAGAAATTGACGATGATGATGTCCTGCTTGTGGGTTTCCACAGGCAGCTAGCTTGTCATTGTGTGAACAGAAGGTTGAACCCTAGATTTGATCACAGCACTTTAAATGCTCTTGAGCATGTTCATAAGGAAGAAAAGCCCCATAATTCCCAGCAGTTCTCAACCAGCCAAGCAATCGAAAGCCTAAGACTGCTTTTAAGGCATATTTTGATATATGTTTGTCAAAGGGCCAAAGCACATTTCTCCCTGAGATGATCAACAAATACAACTTCCTACTCCACAAACTCAGTTGAAGGTGCACAGTGGTGAGTTTCCAAGCCACCAGAGAAAAAATGTCATCCCACTCACTGTGGCAGCAAAATGTGATAATACTAAATTCAATTGCTAGACATTTTCTGACCTTTCATGATAGCCAAAGTCAGGCAGCAGCTTGTGTTACCAAATGTGGGTCTCTATATTCCATTCTTTTTCAGGCCCCAGGGCAGTTCATATGTTAAAACATGCTTGGCATAGTAAGTGCTAGAATCTAGAGCATTAGCAGCAACTACAAACATCTGCAGAATAAAATTAGCCTTAGACAATTCAAAAGCTGACCAAAACAACATGGCAGGGCAGTTCAACTTTAGAATGAAGTAAGGCCTGAAGGCCTGAACGTTGCTCCTGCAGCTGTAAGAGATGCTTCGTCCTGAGTGCGCCTTCCTCTTGAAAAGCTGTGTGCTCTCTGCTCCTTTCCTACCAAACCATTCAAGGGCAGTGCTGCGTCCTAAGGCTCAGGCCCACAGGCCAACAAGAGAAAGAAAAGAAAAGCCCACATATACTAGCACACGTATCTCCTAGACTCCGTGTGTGTGTGTCTGTGTAAAGAACGCTGTTTCCTAAGGAAGCGTATATTGGTAGAAGGCTTGTGTGAACAGGCAGCAAAGCCCGCAGGGAGAAAGATTCAAGCAGAAGCGGAAGCACATGCGAACAAAAAGCCAGCTGTAGTCCGGGGGTATCAGGTGCGACAGAGCTCATTTATGTCCCTCTATGTCAGCAAGTGCCTGTGCAAAACAGGGCGGTGGTGAGGCAAACGGCATCCTAGAGTCGCGGGGCTGCATCGTGAATGGACCGTTCCCTACCATCACCTCTGCTCCAGCCTCTCATCTCTGAATCTGAGCCATCTATACCTGCGTGTCCCCTTCCGTCCGTCCGTCCGTCCGTCCGCCGGCTCTTATCGGAGCAGCGGCAGGAAGAAAACAACACGCAAGCTCTCCTGGTGCAAGACACACACTGTCCCCTAGATGGCGCAGCCAACACACCATCGACCGTCTCCGCGGCGAACTTCGCCACAAGCCGAAACAACACAACGCGGCTCGAACATCGCGATTGCGCCTGCGCCTTCCGAGACGCCCGGGTTGTTTGGGCGGAAATCCTTCGTCGTCGTAGGAGCACCGCACGCTGTTCTACGAAGTCAGCTGACTTTTGTATCTGTGGCAGAGCCGGCTGGTCACGTGATCAGAGAAAGGCGAGCCAGTCAGATGACCTGCCCCGGGAAGAGGCCAAGATGGAAAGCCGGTGAAAGGGAAAAGGAGGAGAGATATCAGTGGCTGGTGAGTATGGATGGGGGGCTGGCAATGGTGCGTGCTGGCTGGACGGCGGGTCTGGTGAGGGGTAGCATGAGGGAGAGTGCAATACCATCATCTCTCCCCTTTGGCTCTGCTGACTGGGGCTGATGGGTGTTGCACTCCAGCAATATTTGGAGGGCCACAAGTCGCCACCCCGGAATAGGGGAGCTGGGGCACGTCAGATGCTCTGTTGTATTGCTGGCTCCCCCTCATCCTATGTATTTTAATAGGTGCTACTGTCAGGCAAGTACGTACTTTAATAGCTAAATCAGATCTTACTGACACGCACCGAGGTTCTCCCACTGGACAGTTGATAAAAACACGGGAGCAATCCAGGGCGTGCCTGTACTGCTGTGCACTCGGGAGGCTGTCGGAGGAAGCCGGAAAGAGAGTCCGTGTTTCAGAATGACAGAGTTTGCGTGTGCCGTGATGGAATACGTGTGGAGGTTTTAGGCTTACGTAGGAGGGGTTAATCTTACACTCATGATGCTCTTTGTCTGGAATAATGTGCATTGAATATAGAACTGATGAGAGGTAGTTTACTCCAGAGTATAGTACAGAAGAAAAAGCTGGGCATGCATTCTGAAGGAAGATGGAGGAAAAGAAATTTTACTTGGATATGCAGGTAAAAATACCTGCTTTTTCTGTTTCAAGTTTTTAATGGTGTACTTAACCTTAAAGATCCAATCAGAGAATGTGTGGGACATTATGACCATCTGGAGCATGCTGGGAGTTGTAAGACTTTTTTTTCTGCCTAACATGCATAAGACTAGAGAATCACAGGTTGGGAGGGGGGTTGTAAATGTGTCATTTTCTGTTTGGGAGGGTGACTCCCTAAATAAATGAAGTTGCATGACAGGACTGCAATCCAGTTGTTTTACATTAGATGGACAAACAAGATAGCAACAGGCACTAAACAGAGGTTTTCTGAATGTGTGAGAATAAATAGTTGCTCATAAACACGGCTTCACTGGGAAACGGTAAAGAGATGCTAGGGGGATTGAGTTTAAGTGAGTTTATACTAAAGGGAGCTTGACCTTGGATTTTAGCTGTTACTTTAATTGCGCTGGTAAATTCTTCTGTGTATGGACACAGATGGGAAAGATAATGTATGGGTAGGTCATGGTTCAGTTCCTGGTATCTCCAAATTAGGTCAGGAAAGACTTCTGCCCAAAACTCTGCAACATTCCTGTTCGTCAGTGTAGACAGTGGTGAGCTGAGATGTAACTAAAGCAGCTTTCTGTTCAACCCACAATTTGGTGGGCAGGCATGGTTGGGCAGGTATGCTTGATCTCTTCGCATGTGTAGATTGCATTGGTTTTGGAATCATGCACAAGAGCAGGATCCAAATGGATTCCTGAATGTTGGCGGTTGCAGAAAGACCTCTTGACGTGGAAAAAAGTGTCTGTGCATACCTGTTTGGAAAACCAATAATGTGGAAACTTTTCACAACCATCCTCTGTAAAGCAAATCCACAAATATATGTTGCATTATAATTGCTACTTGTATACTTATATGTTGCCTTATGAATACTACTTGTATGTTTACTTACTAATGCATCCAAATGACTAGCAGTGGCTAATGAGAGCCATGTACTATTGTTAGATTGGGACCCAGGAGATCCAGGTTCTATTACCCACTTGGCTACACACTCACTGGGTGATTTTTGGACCAGTCATGGACTCTCAGTTCAAATTACCTCACAGGGCTGTTGTTAGGATAAGATTGAGAGGCGGAGGAGGAGGATTATCTAAATCATGTTGAGTTATAAATATAATGTAAATTAAATCAGTAATGACCTTCTTGGCCCTATTGTTTGTGATAAATAACTGCTTAAAAGAGTATCTGTAAGTAGCAATGAATATCTGTAAGAAGTAGCAACTTTACAAGGAAGCAAAGCTATGTTGTTGTTGTTATTGTTTTCTTATGGTTGCTATTTAAGTTTCACTATATTAGGAAGGATATGATGGTAAAGCTATTGTATTAACATCAGAGTTCCATGGCACCTTAAGGACAAGCAAATATATTCTGCATGAATCATATGCTACTTCATCTGATGCACAGAGTGTAATAGAGTTTCATGTTGTGGAGTGCAAGTGGTGGAGCAGGTGTGGGAGGAAGGGAGAATTGTAAACAATGAAGAAAATTAAAATCAGAAGGTAGTGACAATGACATGATTAGCCCTGGTCATTCACTGTGCTATTGTTGTTAAGAATATAAATGTCCTGTCACAAGGCAAGCCATTGAAGGCCTGTAGAATGATGAATAAATTTTATCTTGATTCAAGTCTCTGGTGATAGAATTAAACCCGCTAATGAATTCAGACTCAGCAACCTTTCATTCTACTCTGTCTATGAAGTTTCTTTGCTCCACAGTGGCTTCTTTAAGATCATTGGTAGAGCATCTGGGGGGGGGGTGTGGCTGAAGTGTTCTGCCACTGAATTTTTGAATATTCCTACTTCTGATGGCAGATTTGTGTCCTTTTTGGTAGATACTTGCTCTTTTTACCCCAGAATACAAAAAGGACATTGCTTACAGAAGGTGACATATATCACGCTAGAAGGTGAGCAAGTGAATAAAATCCTCATATCATGGGTGACATTCTGGAATTCAAATAAAAATTTTGCTGAGCCCTCAGTACTCTGCATTTATGAAAATAATTACCTACAGTTTAGCAAGAGTTGAAGCATAAAGCAATGAAAATGTGTAATTCAGTGGTCAAAAAGGGACAGAACATGGAGATCTTTGATCTTTGCAAACATTTGTCTTTTTTAAGGTTGTAATCTTTCCTCCAGTACTTTTCCAGATTCTACCTTCTCTAGCAACCTTTCTTGCTGATTGCAGTCAAATTAGCCTTTTAGACTTGCTGCTACTCTGCAATCTCTACAAGAAGCCATATTAATTATTGGTAGTTTTATTGCCTCTTTTCAAAAGAGAAAAGCTCTGGTACAATTATAACAAGGCATTGTGCCAGATATAGGGGAAAGAACTCTATCTTAGTCAACATTATCTAGATTGTAGTACCTAGTTATGGATTGTTCTGGTCCACCTCTGATGTAACTGATAATGAGTAGGCAAAGTAGGTGGCACAGCTGTATAGTTATCTGCACTTTAATTGCTTTGTGGAAAGGTTTTCTCTTCCCGTGCCCCCATGATTTGATAACCAGCTAATTATGCCAACAACTGATTATTTAAGTTGCCATTTTCTGCAAGTAATCAGAGTGTTACTTGCTTGCATAGGTGTTATAAATTATATGGTGATAATGGGACAGAGTCCCTTTTGGGTTACCTAATGAAATCATAGAATAGTAGACTTGGAAGGGGCCAGAAGGCCACTGGTTCAACCCCCTGCTGTTGCAGGAGACTAAGTTATGCCACCGCACACAGATGTCTATCCAGAAACTTCTTGAATGTCTGTAGTGGTACTGATACTGTTTTAATATCCTTTGGCAAGTTCAGTTTAATGGAGCATTTGAAAGTAAGCCAAACCCACCATAAAGTAGTTCCACAATTTTGCATTGAATTTTGTGGCAAAACTGAAACCTTATCTGTGGTATGCTTTTGCTAAGCAGTCTGAAGTATGTCCTGTACTGTCACAGATTCAGGATGTGAGGAGTTAGGGTTGAAATCCAGAAACATAAATCAGACATTTAACACTGACACTGAATTAGAATTCCAGTAACATCACTTTACTCCTAAGGATTGATGGACATATACATATACCATCAGACCAGAAGACGTGCCAGATGACGTTCAGCAAATGGATGTCAGCAAAAGAGTAGCAAATAACATCAAAAGACTTGCATGTTGTTGTTGTTGCTAGTCATGAAGTCGTGTCCGACCCATCATGACCCCATGGATAATATTCCTCCTGGCCTTCCTGTCCTCCACCATCCCCTGGAGTCCACTTAAGCTCACGCCAACTGTTTCAGTGATTCCATCTAGCCACCTCATTCTCTCCCATCCCCTTCTTCTTTTGCCATCTATTGTTCCCAGCATTAGGCTGTTCTCCAGGGAGTCCTTCCTTCTCATTAGGTGGCCAAAGTATTTGAGTTTCATCTTCACTATCTGGCCTTCTAAAGAGCAGTCAGGGTTGATCTCCTCTAGGACTGACCAGTTTGATTGCCTTGCAGTCCAAGGGACTCGCAGGAGTCTCCTCCAGCACCACAATTCAAAGGCCTCAATTTTTCGGCACTCAGCCTTCCTTATGGTCCAACTTTCACAGCCATACATTGCAACTGGAAAAACCATGGCCTTGACTATACGCACTTTTGTTGGCAGGGTGATGTCTCTGCTTTTTAGTATGCTGTCTAGATTTGCCATAGCTTTCCTCCCCAGGAGCAAGCTTCTTTTAATTTCTTGGCTGCAGTCACCACCTGCAGTGAACTTGGAGCCCAGGAGAATAAAATGTGTCACTACCTCCATTTCTTCCCCTTCTATTTCCCAGGAAGTGAGGGGACCGGATGCCATGATCTTAGTTTTCTTAATGTTGAGTTTCAAGCTAACTTTTCTGCTCTCCTCCTTCACCCGTATCAAGAGGCTCTTTAGTTCCTCTTCACTTTCTGCCATTAGAGTGGTATCATCTGCATATCTGAGGTTGTTGATATTTCTCAATAACCAACTTGTGATTCATCTAGCCCGGCCTTTCTCATGATCTGCTTTGCATATAAGTTAAATAGGCAGGGTGACAGTATACAGCCTTACTGCACTCCTTTCTCTATTTTGAACCAATCAGTGATTCCCTGTCCAGTTCCCACTGTTGCTTCTTGATCTGCATATAGGTTTCTCAAGAGACAAATAAGATGGTCTGGTACTCCCATCTCTTTAAGAACTTGCCACAGTTTGTTGTGATCCACACAATCAAAGGCTTTAGCATAGTCAACGAAGCAGAAGTAGATGTTTTTCTGGAACTCCCTAGCTTTCTCCATGATCCACCGTATGTTGGCAATTTGATCTCTAGTTCCTCTGCTTCTTCAAAATCCTGCCTGTACTTCTGGTAGTTCTCAGTCCACATACTGCTGGAGCCTAGCTTGTAGGATTTTGAGCATAACTTTGCTTGCATGAGAAATGAGTGCAGTGGTGCGGTAGTTTGAACATTCTTTGGCATCGGAATGTAAACTGACCTTTTCCAATCCTGTGGCCACTGCTGAGTTTTCCAAATTTGCTGGCATATTGGGTGTAGCACTTTTACTGCATCGTCTTTTAGGATTTTGAATAGCTCAGCTGGAATACTGTCACCTCCACTAGCTTTGTTGTTGCTCAGACTTCCTAAGGCCCATTTGACTTCACATTCCAGGATGTCTGTGAATTTCTTAGTGCTTTCCTGCCTTAGCTAAATCAGGCATTCATTCCTTTAAAACTTTTATATCCTGTCTGCTACCGAGGTTTCCGGATGGTCAGAGAACAGAGAATTTGCAGAGAACACTCATTAGCAACATGGTTATCCAGAGAGATAAGACTGAAGAAAGAAAGGGACCTGGCTCACTGCAGTTATTATTCCTTTTTCTAAAATTATGTCAGTTACACTCTTCCTTTTTCCACCTCCAAGGATGCTGAGGGAACCGGCATGCTTTTCTTCTCCACTTTATCCTCACAATAACCTGGTGAGGCTCAGAGTCTCTGGCTGGCCCAAAGTCATTCAGTAAGTTTCATGGTGAGCGAGGACAAGAACCTGGACCTTCCACTTCCTGGTCTGGCACTCAGACCAATACAACTGAGACAAGGCAAGGGTTTTTTTAAAGACTGTCTTCCCAGTCTTGCAAAACATCATTCACCCACCTAATAATGGATTCTGTATAATCTTGAACATAGATTATAGTACTGTTGGTGTTTAAACTTCCTAGGGCAGAATAATGGTTCTATGAACAATGCTTCCATGGACAGGAAACATTCATCCTCTGACAAAACATGTGAGTGGTGTGGCAAGTTCAGCCTGAGTTCCTTGCAGGGGCTGTCATGTTTTAATAGGTCATCAAGTAGAATGGTTTTTTGTTTTGTATTTGGGAAACAGATAATCTGACCCTTAGGAAGTAGAATTAGTTAGATCTTCTTTCAAAATAGTTCTCGTTCTCTCTCTCCCCCCCCCCCCCCCCTCTCTCTCTCTCTCTCTCTCACACACACACACACACACACACATACCATGCTACCTGTTATAATGAACCAAAAATGCCAATTATGGTTGAATCTGTGAAATAATGGTTGGCTGTTTTTGTCAATCAGCATATGATCAGCTGTGAGGTCACAGTACTGAATGGATTTCTGAACTAGGTTAGGCAATACCTCTGTAAGCAGGCCCTGATGATGCTAGGACTACCATATTATGGCACAGTCCTATGGAGATGACTGTAAGCCCTCAAACTTAGAAGCACATGCTCATCCAATGCAGGGTGGATGGAGTGGCAGAGGCAAATTTCACCTCTCTGTTCTGCTGCTCTGCATTTTTTCTAGGTAACCTTTTTGGCTATCTAGCAGTGGCATTTCAGAGGGGGAGGAAAGGGGGTCGGAGTGGCTGCAGAATACCTTGTGTTCTGGCTGCTGGAGAATACTCCCACTCTGCTGTCCTTGGAGTGCAGCTGGCTATGAGAGGTCAGGAGAGAAAGGGCCAGTGCTCTGGTTCCCAGCTGTAAGGTTAGAACACTGTCTCCTCTGTAATACCCCTTGGCTATAAATTTCACTGAAGTAAATACAAGGACAAAAAGTAGCTAGACCTTATGGCCTCTTTAGAAGCCAGTAAAGTCCCAATAAAATGCCACTTGAAAAGCACGAGGGCTCCATTTTGCAAGTGCAGTGAGTGGTCTCGCAGTTCAAGAGGAACAGCATCCAGCTGGCAGTGGGAGAAGCTGTCAGTAGGCCTGTGGCTCTAAAGCACTCGCTGTTGCCTTTGGCCCTTGACAGAAATTGTGCTTCCGGTACGGCTCGTGCTTTAGAATGCCCGAGTCAGTAGTTCTCTGGCCTCACACATTCTTGCCCGAGACATGAAACAGAAAAATACTTCATGAAGTAATGTATAAGCAGTGTCCAGGTTTGGATGCAGTAGTAGTTGGATGGATTCACTGTCACAAAGCACTCAGCTCATCCTCCAGACTGCAGTTTGGAGGGTCAGGAATGCGCTGTCTGAACTGGAGCAATGCTACTTCAGAGGCGTCTACTTCATGCATGCATTTAATGTGTTCACTTGCATATCACCCACTTCTTCCTTTATACATGTTAGGTTTATAGCTCGTAAAGTCTTAAAGAACTATGAAATATAGTTTAAAGTCCATTACCACCCAGTCCTATGGTGCGTGCTGGGTATCTTCGAACTATCTTGGTCTCCCTGGGCAAAAAACATTTTCTGTGCCTCTATTCTTGCTTTGCTGCATGGTTTTTCTTTCAGTTAAAAGGCACATTTTGGAAGCTGGATGCTTGTTTGGGCGCAGATGACATTAAGAGCAGGAACAGATCATAATCTGTGCCAGGAATAAGGACACAGGAAATTGCCTTATACCAGATGCATTCACCATCATGCTGAACCAGCTTGCAAATAAGCCACAGTGCACTGGCTGTTCTCTGAACAACCCACAGGATGCCTGCCAGATGACTGGGCATAGTGTGGGTCGCCTCCATCTCCTTCCCCTCAGTCTTTCCGCCGGCTCAAGCACTTATCTCAGGGGCCTTTGTAGAAATCACCCCTCCCTCCTTTAATCTAACTGACCACTGCCTTTCCTTGAAGTCTCAAAAAGTGCAACTATGTTCATAATTTTTATTTTATTGCTATGTCAGTCTTTTGCAAGTGTGCATTTATGGCTATCTCAAATGAGTAGCCTTGTCTGTTTCAGTTGTTAGAAAATGGACGATGGACGATGCGAGACTGTATATAAACTCATCTGCTCACAGTTGTCAGGGTCCAATTAATTTCCAAGTTGTCAATTGTAAAGCATCAATAAAAGTGGCAAAAGAAGTTGTGTCAAAAGCAATGGTGAAAGGAACAATATCTCCTCTTAGCAATGTAATCCTCACAATTTTAAGTGTGCTGACAGTCCTTACAGTTTTCCACCATTTAAATGCTTCCCTGAATCTCTGGCTGCTCCAAAAGTGGGAGGTATTAGCTCCCGCAAGCACACGCATGAGGAGTTAATGGCTGGGAGTTAATGGAGGGGGAATCGGCAGCAATTTAAAGGCTGGGAAGTAAATGGAGGAAAAATATGTGTACCTGTGGTAACAGAGCAGTTAATGAAGGTACATAAATTTCCCCTTCAGTTACTTCCCAGCCATTACATTGCAAACATTTCTGTGGTCTTTTTGAAACGGTCAGGGAACCACAGTAACTGTTCTAAAAAGGAGCCATAAAAATGTAGCAGGGAGTTAATATCTACCACTTCTGGAGAATCAGGGAAATGTTAACAAGCTGGAGGACACAGAGAAGTGTCCATTCATCACTTATAACTGAGGGGAGGGGACGCCTTCTCCCGACCTTAATCCTTTGTCTTCCCACTCCCCATTTGTAGTGCGTTTGTATTGCGCTTCTCGGTCCCTCCTTTCTCTTAAAGAACCAGTTAATAAAGAACCAGTTATTTCTCCCCTGGTTCATTGCAATGGTGAGCAAATTAGCCAACCTCATGGCAATAAGCATATTGAATAGCTGTAAATACACACTTGAGCAAAATTGATAAAATAATATTGAAAATAACTACAACTCTAATTGCACATTTTTAGCACGAGAGAGAGGGGGGGGCCATGAAAAAAGTGTCAGTCCTTCCAAGGTGCTGTTTTGGCATTGCTGGAAGGGCAGTCATTGGAAAGATCATGAAAAGAGAGCAACATGGGATTTTTTTATTTTTATTTTTTTGATGTTCGGACTGGGCAGTTCTTTAGCTGTTCTCTGCAACCCTTGAGGAAATTGCCTTGCCAGGTTAGGCTGACGCAATAAACCAGCATGGGAATGAACAACCCTAAAACAACCCATGGGTTCTCAGGGTGGCTTGTATGTGAAGAACAAGCTGCTGTGTAGAAACAGCACTGGGCTTCCTGGTCACCTATGGTGGAGAGGGAGTCCACCCACATTAGAGTCAGTCCATTGGTCCGTTTAGCCCAGGGTTTCAGGCAGGCTCGACAGGGTTTCAGGCAGGATTCTTTCCTAGCCTTACCAGGAGTTCCTGGGGGTTGGTTTTGGAAAATCCTGCAAGCTGTGTTCCCTCCCCAAGTATAAAAGATTTATTCATTTAAATTAGCAATACCTGGAGGCCAAATTGGGTGAAGTTACTGCAAAATTTAGAAGTAGACAGAGCACCACCTTTGAAGGCTGGAGCCAAGGGTCAGACTAGATGGCCTGAGAGGCCCTTTCTGACTCGCTCTGTTTCTATGTTTCTATGAAGGCAAGTTCATCAGTGTGCATGGAAGGGAGAAGTCAGTCTTTGGGTCTTTGCATAATTTTGGTTGCATACTTTGATCTTCTAGTTCCTGAAATCGCAGGCCCTGGTGGTTTAAACTGTGACAGATATGTAGGTCCTTGGTTTTTTCTATATGTGTCATCAGTATACCTTGCAGGCAGATTGCAGAATTCAGGAAACAGACACTGACTTCTGCCGCCCTGTTCTGTGTGTGGGATGTGCCTCTTATCCTGATGGTTGAGGAAGAACCGGTGCACGCTTTGCAGTCAGCCTATGCCGATCATGTTCATGGTAGTCTTAATTGCTGAACAAATCAATATGGGGCATTATTCTTGCCTTCAGGGGAAAGTGTGGGTGTTCTGGACTTTGACAGGATTATACTTCAACTCTAGTGATAATTATAGGTAAAGTGCTGATCCCAAAGCAGTTCTCTGCTGAGGAGAGAGTGCTGCTGTTGCCACTCCTCAGGTACACCAGGAGGTGTGGTGCTATATAACTCCTCCAGGCAGAACTTGCTCCACTAAGAGGAGCACGACACTTGCACTGCAGCAATGTCCCATCCAGAGAAGGCCCATGCAGTGAAGCCCACAGCAGCCCCTGGGGGAGACGTGGAGCTAGCAGGAACGATGGCATCTAATCCTGCTTTTCCCACAGTCACCATGTCCACCAGGAGGTTGTGCAGTGAGGACTACAATGACTACAGCTCAACAGAGGTGACTCCTGATGGCAGCCCCCCAGACGGCCCGAGCAACTTCTCCAGCCCTTCATCGTACCAACGGTTTGGCGAAGCAAATGGGACAACGTAAGTTAAAGAGCTCTTCATCAGGATACGTCTGTGTGCCTGTTGTAGATAGGCTAATTTGGCCTCTCCAAATCGGTGTCCTGCAGTTGTTTTGTACTACAGCTCCCAGCATTCTTGACCATTGTCCATGCCAGCTGGGTTTGCCGGCACTTGAAGTTCAAAGCATCTAGAGGGCAGCAGTTTGGGAAAGGCTGGGCTAACTGATTTTAACTAAGAGAGAAACTTGTTCATCAGGTCAGGCTCCTTTCAGATAGAAATAGGAGTAAGGAGGTGGTCGTATGTCCTAGTTCTGCAGGAGTAAGCGCACTGGGTCTATTGAGAAAATGGACTCGGGCATGTACTCGAATTCTTCTTTCATGTGACAGTCACTGTGGCCCACGGGCTTGCACCTCTTAGGCCCTTGGGAGCATGAGTCCAGCCAGCTGAGACTATTGTGGTTTCAGATCATTTGGGCATGGAACTTGAATTTCTTCTGGGCCCTTTTCCCCTTAGGAAAGCGTAACTTGCAAGTACACATTTTTCATTGATGTGTTGTCCATCTGCATTATTTCCTCCAAGCTCCTTTGAACATGGAAAACCTGCCCCTTGCCCTCATTCAGTGTACTGAAACTCATTAAAATAATGAGCCATAGCTTTGCTTTGTTCTCAGTCTGTCTTACAAATTTGGTTCATTGAAGTCCCAGATTTGGTTACAGGCCATGATTACATGCAGGAACAAGCTGGGACTTTAAGGAAACCCAATATAGCCATGTTTGCTCCTGCGAGAAAAGGTGATCTTATCAATGTCTCGAAAGGTATTTGAATTTTTAGGCTTTTACATGAGAACAACATCTCTATCTTTAAACAAATACCCTCTCTTTCTAATTGCTAAGACTGTGCTCTTGTGACTTTATTATTATGGCTTTACTTGGGAATTTGTTTTGCCACACTTTCCACGAAAATGAGTTTCAGATTGCACTGAGCATCTGCTAGAGATGAGAGCTTTTTCAGAGCTGCACAGTGGCATCACATGCTGTATGCTTTTTTGACAGCTTCAGCTGATACACTAGCAGCATACTTTCTTGTAAATTGAGGATCTGTTGTGCATACAAGGGCAATCTGGTAATACGGCCTCAGTAGATACGGCCTCTTTATGTAGGGCTCACTTTGAAGACAGCCTAGGAACTTCAATTTATCCAGAATGCTATTAGCTCCCAGGAGGTTGACATGGCACCAGTCTTTTGTGAGGTATGCTGGTCCCTGGTTTATTTCTCATGTTGTAAGCCGCCCCGAGGTTTCGGCAAGGGGCGGCATAGAAATGTTATAATAATAATAATAATAATAATAATAATAATAATTTCTAGACTAATGTAAAGAAGCTTATATTGGCCATTAAAGCCTATGGTCCAGAATACCATAGAAGTGCCTTCTCCTATATGGTTCTGTTGTGGCAAAAACCAGATTGATAACTTGCATTGAAAACACAAAATATTACTATTAATACTAATAGAGAGCCAACATGACATAGAGTGTTAGGCAGGGACTTGGGAGTCCCAGGTTCTATCCCCCACTTGGCCATTAACTCACTGGGTGACTTTGGACCAGTTGCTGACTCTCAGCCTAATTTACCTCACAGAAAGAGAGAGAGAGAAATTGGACAAGTGATATTTTTTTTCCATTGTGAGGGTAAAATGAAGAGGAGAAGGAAGATGATGAAAGCTGCCTTGGGTTCCTTGCAGGAAAAAGGGTGGGCTATAAATATAATAAATACATAAAGTTTAGTGTTGTTAACATGAATGTACCACAATCTAGAAGCTTCTGTAATGATCAAATATGTGTACCAATTTGATGTTAAATTATAGCTGCAATCATCTATATTATGCGAGCCATTTAGAGCATCCCCCTCTAGCCATTTAGAGCCTCCCCCAGTGGAAATGTATGTGCAGGTTTTCCACTGTGTTTCCACCTTACCTCCTGAATACATAACCTTGGCAGACTCTGCCTGGAAGCAATGGGGCTGCATCCTTTGAGGTACTCAGTGATCTCTTTCTGTTCTTTTCTCTTCAGATGGCTCCAAACCTTAATACACCTGTTGAAAGGGAACATTGGGACAGGCATGTTGGGTCTCCCATTAGCCATCAGAAATGCTGGCATTGTGGTAAGAATGCTGCTTTGCATTGCAACCTTTGTTTGTTTCTTGTCGTGCAGGTTTAATTAAATCGGTATCTTTTTCCTTGTTTCACAATTGATCCTCGTATTGCTGACTTAGGGAGAAGTCCTGTGGATATCTATTGGGAATTAAGTTAAATCGAATTCAAATAGAGCTTACTTTGCTGTACTCATGTATAGGATAGCAGCTTAGGAGTTTAGTTATGGGGAAAATCAGAGAATTCAAATTCTCTAGAATTGAACTGGGGAATAATCTGAGTTAATCTGCTATAGTTACAAAATATTGCTATGCAGTCCTGGAAATGGATAGGCTAGAGGTTCAGCTGCTGGTATTCTACAGAAGAATGACCAAGATATCAAACGTAAAATAAAATATGTTGTCTGCTTCTCCCAACTATTGTTTTTGTTATCCTTCATGGGTCCCACTGCTTCAAAGCAGATATTGGAAGCTGCTACTGAAATGTCTACATGTCTGTATCTGGTCACAAATTCCCTACCGGGGCTTGAGGGCTGTGATGGGAAGAGGGAAAAAGAAGTCAGGGAAGTAATTTTTTGCTATCTATGAAAATGGCCCTTGGCTGCTTTTAGAGTTCTACTTGAATCCAGGATGTAAGCATATCACAGAAAACATGTGCCCTTGATTAGACAGAAGGCTGCAATGAAAGACCTATTTGTCTTACATTTCCTAGCAATTTAAATAATGTCATTAAAATTATCCAAAATGTATTCAGGATCCTCTCCTTCCTGTTCTACCAACAAGGCTTCTAAGAGCATGGAAGTTTGTCTGTTTGTGCATTATGCAGTTCAGCTGGGATACTTTCTGACTCATGAAATAATTACCAAGGCAATCAAGTCTGCAGGTCATAAATTGAAAACACTTCCCTTTAGTGTGTAGGCATCACTCCCTAACTTCTGTGTCTCAACATGGATATTGAAATCATTCCAGCAATGTGGGATTCTTCAAGGATGTATACTTCAGATCATGTAGCCCACAATTTAGCTTTGTTGCATCAAACTAGTTCTGTTGTAATGTACATTGCATATAAAAGAACTGAACTAGCTACAAACAAGTTATTGGTATAATTATCAATTTAAAATCCTTGATGTTATGTACCATGAATTATCAGGTAAAGAGAAGAAGACCCCTGCCTTGCAGGTTTACAGTCTAGCAGACAAGACAGTTGGGAAAGGGAAGAGGAAATAATAGGGCAATTGCTTAAATTTGCTTCTGAAATCCATACACCTTCAATTGGCTCTTGGATTGTTCCAGTGCTTGAATGCTTACACATATGAGCAGTACAGATGGCCATCTATGAATAGATGGAGAATAGATGGAGATATCAAGAAAGAATGACCTATTTTTAAGCTTCACTGTTTTGCCTACTAGGAGCCTTTGAAGTACTTTAAAGTAAGGTGTAATTTAGGCAAGAAAGGAGTGGTAACAGACCAGGCACCCTAAAAAAGAAGGAAAGCAAGGGATTGAAGAATAAAGAACAGTAGTAGTGAGCATAGAGGAAACTGAGTTTGTTAAAACAGAAATAAAAGAATCATGTTAAAACAAACAGTAAAGCAAAGACTGGCAGTAGAGTGAGTCAAAAAGAGAATGAATTTCAGCAACATTTAAATGTTGACTGATAATGGTTTTTACAGGAATATGAATAAAAGGAGAAAAATTGGAAAAGGCTCACAGTTTAAATACTTGGGGAGAAGGCAGAGTGTTACTATAACCCAACGTAAGTTAATTGGGCTTTAAAGTTCTTATTTTTTCAGTGATATATCTTCTTCTCTTGCTAGTTCTGATGTCTCCTCGTTTACACATTGAATGTCAGGCAATAAGGAGAAATTGGAAATAGCAACAAAGCAAGCAAAGAGGTGTTGAGCTTCTGGTTGTTGGTCTGAAAGTGAAAGGGACAGTGAATCTTAAGAGGGAATAAAAGGATCAAAAAGATGCAGCTAGAGAGAAGAGGCATAGAACCACACTTAAAGAACTCCCATTGAAAGGAGAAGCTGAAACATGAACACAGAGAAAAACATGTTCATGGCATGGAACCTATAAATCGTGTGTTCATTAGAACTCAAATAATAGAATTGCAAAATAGAATAGCTGTATGAAAAGCAGAAAATAATAAGAAGACAAAAGTACCATGCAGCTTAAATTCCCAGAGGGTGGCTACATTATTCTGTGGAAGAAAAAACAGTAACATCTTTTGATACTTTAAAGACCAGCACATTCATGATGGCATAAGCCTTTGTGGACTATGGTCCAGTTTCACCAGCTGCAGAAAATATTAGCTTGAGCTGCAATTATATTGTAACATATTTGATGGAAGTGAGTTGTAGGCCAGAAAAGCTTGTGCCAGGGTGGACTGCATGCAGTTCCCTGTCCCTTTTTTGCATCCCCCCCAATGACAACAAGAATTCAATGATGACAAGAAAACAGCTGCCAGGTAGCCCAGTTTTTAAAGGATAAAGCAGTTGTTTGCTGCCAAAATATGTTGGCATCAGCAAAATAGCCTCATTTCACTGACATCACTGAATTTCATCAACAAACAGCTGGTTTATCATTCAAAAAAGGGCTGTTTTCCTCACTTAATTTTGGTGGTAAATTCAGCAACGCAGGAATAGGGATATGGCTTCTAGCTGAGCAAGGAGGGTAACTTTACCCTGAAAGTTGCTTACCTCATCATATGCCATAATGAATTTGCTTTTAGGTGCCCCAAGATTCTTAGTTGTTCATGTAGGTTAAGTGCATCCTTCATTTCTTGTTTGTTAAGAACAGAGTCCATGGGACAGTAGGACCAAAAGCCAGATTCAGAGGGAGCTAACAGTAATATTAATAATGTAATTTGGGTATTTGGCATTTCTGAAGTATAAGATCAGGAAAAATAGGGTAGTAACTTTACGTGAAAAGAGGATACACTTGTGTTACAGAAAACATGCCCATATGCAAACCAGCACCATGTTGGCTTCATAGTGGGGCAGCAAGCTCCTGGATTGCTCCTTTTGAAGCACTCTCGGGCAAGCTTGGGGCAGGCTTCACGGCCCAGCAATGAGCAGCACAGGGCCTGCACATTCTATTTTCCCCTTCCTTATCCTGCTCTAAGGAAGGCACTGTCCCCCTTGATCTATTGAGCAGCCTCCTACTTCGAGATGCAGGTGTTCCGTTGTTCCTGGTTTGCCCCTTAAGTATTGGAAAGGATTCCACTTAATGCAAAATGGCTCTCCTGTCCAGCACTGAATGGGCAGAGACTGTTCTTTTCCAGAACTGCTGCCTGAAAGTGGGCTTCCCACCTGGGCACAGGAGGCTGAGCCTTGTGTGTTACTGCAGGCCGGACTCTGTCTGTGGGCTGCTGAGAGAGCCCTGAGAGAGCCAGGGCATTTGCAGTGGCGGGAGGCGCTCGAGTGTGGTCAGTGGGAAGCTTGGCACATTTCCTCTCCTCTGTTTAGGTGGCCGTCATGAGCCAGGGTTCCACTAGAGTCGTGGAACTGAATGGCTACCAATGGGGAAGTTCCCAGCAAATTTCCTCCATGCCATTAGATGCCCTTCACCGTCAGACACCTTACCCTCAGCTCTCCCACTTCCCCCCATCTACAGTGTGGGCATAATAGTCATTTATTTTACAGGGTTCTTGAGAGGATGCATGAAGAGCCCTGAGCACTTAACAGTGCTATATAAATGTTGTGTGAATTATTAATATCAGGCCTTAATAAGCATCAGTGTAATGCAAACTCCGTCTGAGAAACCAGGGTTCCTTTGCTCCTCGAGTGTGAGGGTCTCCTCTTTTTTGCTGAGTGACTTCATGCATTCATGCATGCATGCCATTTAGACTCCGCAACCCTACATGGTTGTCCTTCTTTCCCTTTTATCTTCACTACAACCCTGTGAGGAAGGCTAGGCTGACTAGTCACCCCAGGAGCTTCAGGCTGAGTGGGCATTCGTACCTGGATCTCCTGCACCACCCTAGCTCTGCGCTTTCTAGATGGTTCGGAATAACTTGTTTGATTTCACTGGCATAAATCTAAATCCCTTCCTACTTCGTCTCACATTATTTAGATGGGCCCTGTCAGCTTGGTTGTGATTGGGATCATCGCAGTGCACTGCATGGACATCCTGGTGAAGTGCGCCCACCACTTCTGCAACAAGTAAGAGCAAATGTAGACGCCTGAGATTCCTCAAGAGAGCAGGCTTTCTTTTCTTTCTTTCTTTAAAATTTTTGTATCCCGCCCTTTACAGTGTCTCACGGCGGCAATAACATAAATAAGACACAGCATCTTTAGTATGGACCACCTCCACCATTCTTTGGACATGAGTTGGACCAGGTGGCAGTTCTCATGTGTCTAAAGCACAGATGCACCAAATCAGGGAGGCTAGAATGTGAATGATTTATTTCACAGAGGGGAAACTGAGCCTGAGAGAAGGCCCCTTCTCTGGAAAAGCCTAGCCAATCCAGCCAGAGCTGTTTTTCACACCAGATATGACGCGTGTGCCACTGGGCCGCGTTATGCCTGGGTGCAACAGCCTCCATGATGCTTTCTTGTACTTTTTATACCTTGTTTGTATAATATCGGTGAGAAAGCCCGATGTGCCTAGGAGCTTCTGATTCTCTTCCATGAGAACTAACAACTTGGAGGGCCCATTTTATTCTGTGAGGGGAAACTCACGGCGTAGGCAAAGCAAGTTGGTGAAAACGGGTAGACTGCATAGTAGCAAGCTGAGCTCTGGATCAGTAGTAGACAGCTTATGGCCCCCCAGATGTTTTGGATTACGACTCACATCAGCCCAACTTGCATGGCCAAGTGGTCAGGGTTTATAGGAGTTGTAGCTCCTACCTTGCTCTCAATTATAGCCTCAGTTTTCAAGGCATTTTTTCCAAGCTCTCAGAATTATCATAATCATGGTTATAACTATACTACTGCTAGTTTTGTGAAAAGATCTTGAAAACTGTGGCTATGATCCAGGGTGGAGTGAGTAACCACCAAAGGCATGGTATGGTTTTAAGTTAATAGGGGGGGTAGGGAGGACATGTCTGGACCTAAGTCAGTATTTGCAAAAGCACATGCAGCCACCGTTATACGCATGGAAGCAGTTCTAAAAAAACAGATACGTATCTGCATTATTCCCACTTTCCTTGTGCATGCATTGGACTGTGCCGTGGTGAAGCTGCTCTTGCATTACTAGGCACGTGTGAGATCCTTTCTGAGAGTTACTGTTTTCCATAGTCATAAGCAAATACCTGCTGCAGATCCATTTAGCTCAAGAATGGAGCTAAATTCTAATTACTCACCTCTCTTTTTCCCCCCCAATCAGACATCAGAAACCGTTTCTGGATTATGGGGATGCTGTGAAGCATGGGCTGGAAGCCAGCCCCAGTGCATGGCTTAGGGATCACTCCCTCTGGGGCAGGTAATTTCCTTGCTTTTGTTTGTGAGTGTGTCGATAGGTTTGCTGTTGTAGTCTATGCATGCAGAAAAAAGTGGATCTAGAGAGTCTGAAAACACAATCCTATGTATATTTCAATAGGAAGAAATATTCCTTGGGAAATGCTGGGAGTTGTGGACTTTTCTTTGGTCTAAACATACATACGATTGCACCCTCAAACATTTTAAATTGGTGGGATGGAGCAAGTGATAGACATCACTTGTTTTACACAACAATGTTTTTAGATGCTACTTCCTGCACGCATAGAGGGATTGACACCTGTTGGGAAACTGGCGTGTTTGGCATGGGAACTGCATAGCCCCTTTATGAGTCTGCCATATGGTTGGCCAGGTTTGCTGCTCTTACTCTGGAAAGGTCTCACTGTGACATCACTGGGCAGCACTCAGTACTGCCACCATGTTCCTACTCGATCTGTGGCACCAGTGGGAGCCACCACACACGCAGCAGGGAGTGAATCCGTCTAAACTCAGCCCTGGAAACTAGCTGAGATGCTCTTTTCTGGATTGGGGGAGGTTAGCAGAGCCTCTTCTGCAAACTCTACATAGAGCTTTATAGGTCAAAGCTAGCATTAGGATTGAAAATGGACTGGAAGCAGTGGAAGATAGGCATGATATTTTCACCTCGTCTCATTCAGTTCTTTTCTGAAGCCAGGCACTGGTCGAGCTCACACAACAGCCTCCCTTCACTCCAGAGATAAGGGGAGATAAAGCTGCTTGTCATCAACAGCACATTTTGAGCTCTCAGATTACCTCACTCACCCTGAAGGACCCTGAAGTTCCCCCGTACCACCTTCAGGAAATTGCTGTCCAAGTGTAAGCAGAACTACTGCACATCAGTCCCATTTACACCTTACTTGGGCAGCTAGACATGATGGGTCAAGGATTTTGAAAACCACTGAAATATTAAGGAGAGCATGGCTTCTTTTCCTCTCCCAAAACGGTTCATTTTCAAGATGACTGAGGCTGTTTTGATTCCCAAGCCAGGCCCAAACATGGATTGAAATAGGCTTGGAAAATTGGTTTCAGCCAAGAGAACCTGGATCTGACTGGGATCATGTGTGAGCACCTTGCCTACCTTTGCCACTGGCTTGCAACTATTGATATCTTCCAGGTCCTATGGCAGTTTCTTCTCAAAAGGTCGCACTCTTGCCTTTAAGGAGGCTGGGACGATTCCATCTCTGAAAGAGATGTTGATGACCTCCTGGACCCAAACGGCTGTCTGCTCCTTGCCAGGTATAATCAGCCATAAGGAGCAAGGATTGAACAAACATGGGGTCAGCCAAACTTAGCCAAGTACACTTCATGCCCCTCTTTAGACCTCACAAACTAAAAATCACCAAACAATAGAGAACCAGACATCTAGAAACATTCAAGAACTAAACTGTATTAACAGTGGAGTTAATGTGGTGATGGCTAACCTCAAAATGTCTTGCAAAGTGTGCCTTTCAAAGGTTTTGCACTTTTGTTCTAGGGCCCCAACTCAATGTTAACACTCAGAGGATGCAGACTTAATAACAAGTTATATTTTCTTGGAGTTTGCTGCCACTTACACCTTAGACATTATGACTTGTATTCTAGGAGACACCCTTTTTGCTAGCATGCTTTCAGATTTCTGTGACTATGACAAGTTTTTAAATAGAAGTTGTTCTGAAAGCACTTCTCAAGCCTCAATGTTTCAATCAGGTTGAATTGTTGTAATTGTTCATCTTTCACATGTGTGTCTTACTACTTTGCAGGTACCTAGTGGGTTTTTTTTTAATCCTTACTCAGCTGGGATTCTGCTGTGTGTATTTTGTATTCCTGGCTGACAATCTAAAACAGGTAAGACTCAGCATAATTTAATATGGTGTCATGTCTAAATGCAGCATAGGTGAGAGTTCAGGAATTTAAGAGCTCATCTAATTTTAGCATCTTCATCATTCGTGTAACCAGATGGGCCTTGTTCTCATAACTAGAGTTGTCCTAACTTTTCACCCTTTCATGCCCTAATTTTTATTTAAGCTTGTGACAAAAGAGTGTTTTAACTATGGTATAGGAACACTTGGGTGGTCCTATAAATCTAACTTTGCCTTTCCTTAGCATGGTAGAGATGTTGCCCTTGTTTTGTTCTAGAATAGTGAAATTGAAAACATATTAGATGTATAGTATCCAACAGATATTGTGCATCTAACAGATATTGTGAATCACAAAACAGATGATATAAATGTAAATAAATAATCAGCCTGTTAAATACATCACTGGAGTGTATCCAGTGTATCATTGCTGTAAAGCAATGGGTTTTCAGCTTTTGCATGTGCTGGCTGTTATTGAGACTAGTTTGTTCAGGATGGCTGTGTTAGGAGCTTGTGTGTGAAAACGGAAACTGTGGTTTGCTGTGGGAGGCAATGCTGGGTTGTTCTGAAACATGCTGTTTAATGAAGTTTAGTGAAACTTCCTGTTTCATCAGAGGCAGGAGAATATTAATATGAGTTTAGGATGTTTTTTCCATCCTTTTTAAGGGGAAGCACTGGGTTTTACGGTCACTGTTCTGCACTGAGGTTTTACACACATGACTTAGTGGTTTTCTCATCACACCACCTCACAATTGGCTAAGAATGCTCATGGAGGAGGATGGGTTCACAATTAAATTAATGTTTTGCGGCTGTCTGCTCTGTGTGGCAAATCCATTTACCATTTCAGGTAAATAATATTGTAGTCAGGGTGATCCAGTTAAATTATAATTGTGTGACTTTCATCTAAATCGAGAAATGTTTTAAATACATTTAGTATTAAAAAAAACAGACCCTCTGTTTCAATTTAATGCCACACATAGTGAGGCTTACGGTTCTAATTACTACCAAACCCCTTTGTACCATTAGGGCACTAGTATACTTCCTATTTTTAAACTTGGGCGGAGCATTAAAAGGGGTTAACTTTTAGAATATAACCGTTGGACTTAAAGGAGAAGAAAGTCACCATAAACATGAGTTCGTGTCTCACTTTTCTGTAGCCCAGTAAGCTAGTGAAACGGCTTGTTGTGGCTCTGGGGAAACTGTAAGTAAGGCAGTGCGCCTATTAGTATTCATCCATTGTAAACAGTAGAAAATAAAGCACCCATCTCTCATTGGTAGACCTATAATCTCCCACTGAACAGTTGCTTTCCAAATGTGAGATAAATGTATTCCTATTTATTTATCTATCAGCACTTAGGATTCTCCTTTTGGCTGTTAGGTGATTCAACCACGAGTTCAGCCTCCGGACTAAGTGTCTACTATAGCTAGGAACTCTCTCACTCTCATCCAGATCTCAGTTCCTTCACCTGATAGGCTTCATGAAAATGGCTTCAACTGAAAAGTGCAGTAGTAGGAAAGAACAGATTGCCTTGTATCAGCAGCTGCTATTGCCCAACCTTGTTTTGAAGGCAAACTGGTTCTGTTCTTCTTTTTGAAATAGTAAATGTGTACATTCTGCGACCACCATTTTTCTATCCAGAGGACAGTTACCCTTCCATCAATATCTGGAGGGTGCTCTTTTTAAACGTACAAGGAAAACTGTATAAAACTTCTTTGCCCCCTGCAATCCTGGAACATGGATTCTAGAGTACATGGAGTGTGCAAACTGGACTCTTTAGCCTTAGCTACTTATATTTCAATAGTTGGAACAAGACAGTCCCATATTCACTTCCTGTGAGACGTATTTTGTCATGATCATGTTACAAATTGACCAGAGAAAGCAAAGCTGGTTTGAAAGCCGTTTCTCTCAATGCATTATCCCTCAGGTGATATCTGCTGCCAATGGCACAACCAACGACTGCAGCGCCAATGAAACAGCGATCATGGCTCCAACCATGAGTTCCCAGTTATACATCCTGTCCTTGTTGCCATTCGTGGTACTGCTTGTCTTCATCCAGAATCTCAAGATACTCTCCATCTTCTCCATGCTGGCCAACATTCTCATGCTTTGCAGCCTGATAATGATATTCCAGTATATTGTCAGGGTATGTGCATAGAAATGGCAACAGAGGCGCCATTCTGAATGTCCTTTTTGGTACCAGTCGTGCCATTTAGGAATGGCTATCTGTAGATGCAAGCCACTGAAGACTCATCTTGCAGTTTCAATGTTAGGTCACTCCAGTTAATGGATTATTTATTTGATATACTACCATCAGTGCTACAAAGCTACAAAGAGGGTTTTTTTAAAGGCAGATTCCCACCCTTTCCTTACAATTTAAATTTCAGCAGAAGCAGAGAGAAGCAAGGCAAGAATAACAGCACAAGTACAGTCAAATGCACTGTGTATATTTAATATTTCTTTTGGCTGCCATCAGAAGGGTGTACGGACTAAGTGGTTAAGCAAAGCCTTTTAAGTAGGAAGTATGTGTCGAGGAGGCATTTGAAGGAAAGGAAAAGGGGAAATTAAGGGCTGAGAGACTAAGGGCTAGTTGTTACAAAGGTGGGCAGCGGGACACTTCTGGTAGGTGAAAGTGATCTAATTCAAGGGGTGGTTGTCACACGTCAGGTGATAAAATGAAGCCAGGCTGTTCTGGATTAGATGGGAAGACCAGAGGAAAGAAGGAGGCAGCATCATGGCCAAAGATAGCTGTGGCATGAGCCAATGTGTTCAGCTGGAGTGATGGAGGATTGATGGGGAGCTAGATTGCTGTAATGCAGAAGCAGACGGATTTAGCTACCAAGTGAATACAGGGAGCCATAAGCAAGGAGCAAAATACTTAAATGATTTATTATTATCTGCAAGCCAAAAAGACCGGCCACCACTTGCACAGCAAGAAAGCTACTGCTCATGCTTAGCCATATTTGGGGAAAAAGCACAGCAGGTGTTGCATAATGGTTACTGTGGTGCTGGTTGGCTTCCACTCTCCCATTTTCAGTAGGGATTTGTTGGAGTTTTCAGATTCTGCACATCCTTATGGAGTGGGAAATTGGGTAGAAAAGTGCATGTTTTGCATGCAGACATTTCCAGCATATCTCTAGGTAGGGCAATAAAACCTTTGTTCTGAGACTCTGGGGAGCTGCTCCCCAGAGTAGCCTGGGGATGGGCAGCCTGTGGCCCTCCAAGTATTTTAGCCTACAGCTCCCATGATCTCTCCTCCTTGGCTGTGCTGGCTAAGGCTGATGGAGGCTGTAGGCCAAAACAGCACAAGTTGATCCCCTCTGGTATAGGCAAAGCTTAGCTAGATGAACCTGAGTTACACTGGTCTGCTGTAGTATAAGCCAGTTTTCTATGTTCTAGTAATGTCCTGCTGGAACTCTTTCCCACTTGAGTTATTGTATTGGTTCATCTCCCTGCCCCACCCCCAAATCTAACCTCTCTTTTTCTTTGCCTGTTGCCAGGACATTCCAGACCCTTCCCACCTGCCTATGGTGGCTCCATGGAAGACATTTCCTCTGTTTTTTGGCACAGCTATCTTTGCTTTTGAAGGCATTGGAGTGGTAAGTTGTGGAGGCGTGACTGAGCCATGGGATCATTTGGTGGTGGGGCGGCTCCTCCCTGATCAAGGAGGAATCCCGCAGCAGTGGTCATCTGCCTCCTAAACAAGATGAGGCCAGCTGTACTAGGCATCTATTCCTTGCTGCCTCAGCCTTAGACTTTGGAGAGAATTCATGTAAACTTTGGTGGTCTATCACTAAACTGTTGCATTAGGCCAAACAGTGTTTTGGTGATGTCTGATGACCGTTTTGGTTTCAAGAAATTTTACACCAACTTTCCTAGCTTAATTTTATTATTTGAAAATGCATTTGTAGCACAGAGCAGTTGTTTGGGTGAGTTAACTTACCCAAACAGTTTTTCCTGTGCTGATTTTTTGAGTCACCGTGTTACTTTCTAGAAGTACATAGGATCAAAGGGAGCAGGTTTGAGCAATCTCTCTTTTCCCCTGCCTCCCTTTACTCTCAGGTAATTTGTCTTTTATCTTGTAGTGCTTTCAGATGAATTTTCTACAATGGTAATTTTGTTACCATAACTAGAAATGTCATTCTGAAATGCATTAGCTGAGGAATCATGGCATCTAAGACAAGGAACATGATAGCGTGGCTCTATCCTCATCTGTCTAATGATGAGGCCGGTACTGAAAGAGAATGGGTTTTGTAATAGTGCTGAAAGAAGGATAAGAAGCAAAGAGATTACGTTGTAGTGATGTACATCTAGCCAGAATGTTAAGGAGTGGTTTTAACTATAAAAATAGAAGTCCCCTGTCTGGAGATTAAGACGGTGATAACTTCTCCCAAGCATAGCTCTGGCCATAGCTTAGTGCAAAAGACCCATGGGTTGGTTTGCATTTGTACTGTATAAAAAAACCACAATAGGTGCAATCCTATGCAAATTTGTACAGAAAAAGGCCTACGACTCACAGCATGACCATGCCTTTTTTCCACCCAAAGGTGCATAGAATCGCACCTTAAATTTAAGAACTAAAAAAAAGCAACCTAAAGAAATGTGTGGAAATTGACCTGGTGTGCAAAATTTTATGTTAAAGAGTCGAACTGTAGATTTACTGCCAGTTTTTTTATAGCTCTCTGTTTTCAGTGACTTTTTTTGTTAACTGCTTTGACATTTTTAAGGAAAAACAGAAAATACTTATTGAAAACTATTTGCAGATAGATGACTTGCATTCAGAAATATGATTCACCTGTTAACAGTGAGGACTTCCAGATCTCATCCATACTTATCTGTGGTTGATTTTGAGATCAGTGAATTAGTATATGTTATAAAACTGGCTCATTAATTATTTTTTCAATAGGAAAGTCTTGATTTTTTTCTCTCTGTTACTCCTTTCCCATTTATAAATGTGCCATTTTTACCCTGTCACATGTACACTGAGTGAAGCATCAGTTCTGTTGGGTTCCCATGCAGCGTATTCTAGTGGGCCTTTCCCACATTACAGGGAACATGAGAGTGGTTAAAAGCATGGGTCTGAATTAGTTGAACAGAAACTAGAACCCAGATCGCCTATGGAGCCGACTGGATGACTTTGGGCCAGCCACAGGCTCTCAGCCCAACCTACCTCACAGGGTTGTTGTTGTGGGGATAAAATTGAGCGCTGGAGTAGAATGATGTAAGCTGCTTTGAGTTCTTTAAAAGAGAAAAATGTGGGATATAAACCTAACAAATTAATAAATAATACATAAAAACAATAGAAAGATGTGCCTTTCCCTTCTTGCAACAGAGGAAGAAAGCCTTGCATTTGTTGGGCAGTTACCAGAATGGCAGAGAATAATGAAGAAGGCAAATGGGTTTTAGATGGCTTGCAGAGCTGAGGCATTAAAGAGTAGTGGTTATATCACCAGCCCTTTTCCAGCTGTGCGTGGCACGGAAAGCTGATCCACTGAGCATTAGTCAACAAGGGGGAGATGGCGGCAGAAGGTGTGGATGGAATGTGACTTAATTATGCTGCTACTTCCTTCTTATCTGTGTAAACTCCAAAGCTCAAAGTGCTTTATGCTCTAGAAGTACAGAACATCCTGCACCATGGTGGCAGTTCCCTTTACAGGTGGTAATGTGCATACTTCATGTCCTAGGAGAGTTTATTAAGGCACTGGGCCAGTTTGCATGATCAAAGTAAGCTGCCACAGCATCTTCAAGCCATGGGGGACTTATTTTAAGCTGTGGTGCATGCTGGGCCCGGTTTCCATAATCACTGCCTGAACATGGCCTCTTGTGTTAGCCAAACTGTTGGGCTTTTGGAGTGTTTCCCTCTCAGACAAGCTATAATTCCCAGTTTCAGATGACACACAAGTGGCATCTGGCTGGGAATGTCCATGTAGTAACTTATTTAAGTTAAGCCACTGTGATTTAAATAAACCACTTATGATGAACCACTTAGCTTGAGTGCAAACCACTGCTTGTGTATGAATGGGAAGAGTTAGAAATTGTCACAGTCCTTTCTTCAAGGAATGGAAGTCTTTTCCTGTTTAGAGTTAGTGCAGCTCAAGGTGGAAATGGTTTATCAGTAATGAAAACAGCTTTTGACTGTATTAACTGATGAAAACACTGTTTTCATTCAGATCTAATGCACAGAACTCCTTGCTTCAGGATGGCTGTGATGGGAGAATTGCCTGAATTTACAGTTTTAAAGGCTTATATTGGTAGCTGCTTCATTTCTTATAGTCAAAAACAATCTTTTCTTGTCTAGGAAATGTGTTTCTACCTAGCAGATGCTGAAGATTAACCCACGGTTGGCATCTGACTTCTTTGAGGAGACAAAGGCTGAGCTACATGGAACTTGGCTATATACTGGTGCTTTTTGTGGTTGAAATAATGTAGCAGAGTTCATGGGCTGCAGTTTATGAAAGTGAAGGGTAAATTGACGCATTCTGTGATTTAATTTTAATTAGATGTTTTACTTCTTTTCCTTCACCAAGGTGCTTCCTCTCGAAAACAAGATGAAGAACCCTCAGCACTTCCCCATCATCCTCTATGTGGGAATGGGAATTGTCAGCATCCTCTACCTCAGCCTGGGAGCATTGGGATACTTGCGCTTTGGAGCCAAAATCCAGCCCAGTATAACTCTCAATCTGCCCAACTGTTGGTGAGTTGAGGCAAGGGGTTTCCTCTTGCTCTGATGCAAGCGGGCGTTGCAGCTGCAGTGCCCGCTGGACGGGTGGTGAATGGAAGTGCCTGGATGGATGCCAGTGAGCAAGGGGCAGTTTGCAAGGGAACTGGGACAGCGGCCCTGTGCTGGGGTGGGTGGAGGTGGAGTGTGTGTGTGTATGTATCGTCTTCCAACTGGTTCGGGTGCCTCATTGGTTATCTTTCTGGCTTGTGGTCTCCATCTCTCCCAGAAGCCTGCTTCCCATCTTTGTGGTGTTTAAGCTGATCCAAAAACAGGTTGTGCAACTTTTGGGAGTTTTAAAATGAAGGCTGGTTTTCAGATGCACTTGATTTTTAAGCAGCATTCAGTTCTTGCTTCAAGGATATTGAAATGCCCTCTTTGGCTGCAGGCTGCCCTGCTGGTTTCTTTCTGTTTCAGTTTACCATGTGGGTGTTCAGCACTTAGCCCTTTAAAAACTTCTAGATGTTTTCCAAATTTGGATACTCCTAGGCAAATTCAGAAGTAAAGCTTGAATTGACCAAGAGAAAGGCCAGTGGTCTGTACCAGGTGTAAAGCTGCCCCTTCTCAGCTGCAGTTAACAAATGGAGTCAAGAAGGTCACCCATCACACCTAGGTGGCTGGTGTTCCATCCTTTGTGCCTGAATTGCAGTTACAGTGCTTTGCAAAAGTATGACTGTCCCACCTTTTGTTGGAATTGTAATGGATTTGCAAGCTGGAATTGAAATGGATTTAGTTGGCATTGTTACAACTTGATATACACAAGATACCCAATGCTGTAAAGAGGCAGAACACTTTTGCAAGACACTGTACCTGTTGTTTCAGAATTAACCTCAATTCCCTTGGATCAGAAATGTTAGCCTACACCATGCTTTTATATCTTGACCTTTATTCATGGCATCAGGTTTCTGTTTGGACAGACTGTTCCTCTTCGTGCATGATGGTCCTTGCATTCAAGACATTAGCTGGCCAAAGGGAGCTGGTCTTTCATGTAATGTGTGAAATGGCCCCAAGCAGCATGGCTGTCTTGGCTAGGAAGATTTGGAAAAATGGAGTAAAAGTCAAATTTTCTATACCTGTTGCTATCCATGTTGGGATGTTCAGTCTTGCAAGCTTGCATTAGAAATTCTAGGCAAATAGCAAATACAGCAATTGTAGAAAGCACCAAGGCTGTGAAAAGCTTTTTCCTTTTCTGGGGTTGTACTTGGTTCCTTATGAGGAACTTCAGGAAGAACTTGCCGTACAGGGAGATGTGATGCAACACAAGCTCCCTCCCTCCTTCTCTCTCTCCCTCCCTCTCATATATATACTCCTTGGTCTGTCTGGATTTGGTGCCTTCTTTTAGTTTGCTGGTAGCTCCTTTTTTTCGGTTGCCTGTGCTGAAAATCTGCCACTATGTAAGCAGAGTGAACAGTCTGTCTGCCTTCTAGGATTGTGATCAGCAGAATACTCATTTCTAACTACGCCTATAGTTGTCCTGTGCTGTGGGATGGAATGCGCCCTAGTGTTAGTCTGTATTTACATAACTTAATCAGAAAAGTCATCAGGCAGTTGCAGAAGCATCTCACAAGGATGTTTTTGTTCCCCTTGATGACCTGACCTCCTCAGCTCCTGTTAGCTTTGCTTACCAATTACCAGAGCACTGTTGCCAAACAGAAGCACACACATTGTGTCACCTTTCCTAGTAACACCTGTTGGGATATATTTAGAGCAGGTAATAGAAATGCTGCTTAAACCCAACCTCCTTCTATGTATTTTTCCTCTTGGATAAGATTGAAGTGTTTATTTCTGAAATTTACTGATGTCCCTTAAAGTTTTTCATGCTGCATTGAATGGTCAGATCTTGATGCACTTTAAAGCTTAGACCAGTTGGTAGGCAGTCTGTTCCCTTCTGGCTGTTTTGGTCTGTAGATCTGACCATTTGCCATGCTGCCTGGGCCTTAAGGGGAGGCAGCAGGTGGTTTTCCTCCTGGGTTAGAAGCTCCTGAAGTCCCACTGAATGTGTGCAAGAGGGCTGTTCAGAATGGATTCCGTGCTTCTTTAAACAGAAATCAGCCAGATATAGGGACATTCTTTGTTTAACAATAAATAGGCAACTTACTGTGCTTCATATACTTCCTTCCTTCCTTCCTTTGGAAGGAAAAATGTGTGAAATCAAAAATCTTGCTAAGTTCTAATTCAGCACTCACTTGCTTTAGTCTGCTTTCTGAAAATATTGTTGGAGAATGGCAACTGTAGGGCCACAAGATTCTCCTCCTGTCCATCTTGTCTTCAAACAACCCTGTGAGGTAGGTTAGTCTGAGAGACTGTGACTAGCCCAGAATCATCCAGTGATGGGCAAGAACCTGGATCTCTTGGGTCCCAGTCCAGCTTTCTAACCACTATGCCACACTGGCTTTCTGTTAGTGTTGATGGTAATATATTATGTTTCAGTTCAAGTATTTTGGTATAAAGATATCCTGAAAACCTTGCTCTTCCTCCTCCTCTCCTCGCACTGCTCCATTTGTATGTTTCAAGGAAAACACAAGGTCTACGCTTTGCTGAAAACTTCAGTGGCCTAAACAGAGCTAGTGTGGTATCGTGATTAAGAGTTTGGGACTGGGACTTAGGTGGTCCAGATTCTAGTCCCCACTCAACCATGGAGCCAACTGGGTGACTTTGGGCCAGTCACAGATTTTCAGGTCCACCTATCCCACAGGGTGGTTGTTGTGAGGATAGGATTAAGCGGAGGAGGAAACTTACATAAACTGCCTTGAAAAGGAAAAAAAACCCAGGATATAAATATAATAAACAAACCAACCATTGGTTGTCCCTCTCCCAAAGTTTCTCTTTCCTTTCCTATCTAGTCTCCATGTCTGCATGACACTTTCTTCAGTTGCCAAAGTATTTTGGATGTATTTCAAAGAAAATATGAACTGCAAACAAAGAGTTTAGATTTGCATAATTATGGCAGCAAAATGCTGAATTCTTTCCTGTCCTGAGTGTGTAGCTGTGTGTTTTTGGTGTGGGGTTTTTGCAGTATGCATGGCCCTTGGCATATGGCTCCAGACCATACATTCAAAACTATCACTTGGTGACTGCAGTTGAATGCTGCCTCTTCTAACAGTAACAGTAGACTGGACCTGGGTTAGGATTAGGGTTCCTTGGGGGAAAAACCACATTTTATTTTCAAAACAGAATTTGTGAGTGTTTATGAAGACTAAATTCCTATTTGGAAAACTCCGAAATGGATCTATTTCAACTGCAAGCGACTCAATTTGTTTTTTCTACCAGCCTCTTACCACCTCCCTTCCCCTTGCCTTCAACTCACCTATGCAGTCTAGCTGATGTCGCAAATGGAGATGGAGCCAAAATAAATCATGTCACACTTCACAGGGAAAAAACGTTTGCACTTCTTAACTATATTTGCAGCCCCCCGCCTTTGAGCAAACCGCACCTACTAAGGCCTCTCAGTCACATTTTTGGGTACAATATTGTGTCACCACCGTATATATTTATCCCTCTCAGCTCCCTCTTTTTCTTCCTAAGTTACACAAGACAAGCTCTCTCTCTTCCTATTTCAGTCCTGCTGACTTTATGCTCCTGTAATCTTCCTGGTTATTCCTCCTTGCATCTGGCGCAGTCTGAATTCATCCTCCTCCCAAATGGATGGCCTAAACTGGGCCCAGCAGCCCCCGTCATAACCAGTGTCTTCATAGCAACAGAAAAGCCAGGCTGGATCAAAGCAAAGTCCAGCTGCCCGTTTCCCACACCGGGCAAGCAAAAGCCAATGGGGCACTCACTTGCAGGACTCCAAGGCAAAAACCTCCAAAGCAAGTGGTATTCAGGCATCAGAGAAGTAGCACATTGTTTCTTGCTTATGAGCCCTATCGCGAGGCCGTAAAAGGTGGCTTAAGAAGATTTTGAATAAATAAAATAGCTATCATGACTCGACTCAACCCATCCCCTGGGAAGTCTCAATCTTCAGGAGTTTATCTCTTCTCCCACTATTTGGGTTCATGGGATGGATGATCCCTGGTTCTAATGGTGTGTGTGTGTGTGTGTGTGTTGAAATGTCTTCCAATCCACTTTTTCCACACTGTGCTTAATTGAAATGCAGCGGTCACAAATACAGTCACAGTCTAGAATTGCATAAGGACAATACTGGTTAACCAGATGCCTTTCTGTATAACTATCTGTACAGATGCAGAGTTATCCTGAGATGAAAAGGCACAGTTAAATGGAGGAATGCTGCCTTTTAAGACTTGATTCCATTTCCATTTCCATTTCTGCTCTTGAGGGTCATCCAGTACATTCCTCATTATCTTCAAAATACACCTCTATTAGTTATGCTGTGTAATTGTGTGCTATTGGTAGACTTCAGCAATACAGTCATATTTACTTATGCTGTGAACTGTTAATTCTTCTGTGTCAATTTCTTGTTCCATGTTGAATTTCAGGAGACCTCTTTTTGTAAAATCAGGTGAAAGTTCTTGCCATCTGAACAGCATAACACCCTTTGAACAGAAGTCTGCACAGTTGGGAAGTTTCCCAGTGTCCACTTTAAGACAAGAACTCATGATGTTTTAGACCCCGTGATGTTGTGATTATTTTTGAATGCAAACTTCATGGTTGTCTGATTACTTGGAGACACATGACTCTTCAGCATCTGTCTTCTGGGCTCTGAAGAAGGCATTTCTTTCTCTAGGAGATCTGTGCCTCATTGCATAGCAGCAAAGCCATTTCAGCAGGCCATGTGACTGTCCTTTTTATGCTTGGTGTGGGCAAAATTCTGGGTTAGGAGCAACACTTGCTTTCACCTCTGCAAGCAATAAATGCCTGCCAAAGTCATACGATGTTCCACAGACTGGGGAACACAGACATTCTCAGTTTGCTTTGTCACTGGATCATCTTCCTTTTTGTGTTTGATTTAAGTCTTTGTCTAGGACAGCCTTCCCCAACCTGGTGGCCTTCAGAGGCATTTGAACCGCAACTTCCAGAGTTCTCATCCAGCAGGACCATTGACTGAGACTTCTGGATGCTGTAGTCCAAATGTGTCTGAAAGGCACAAGGTGGGGGAAGGCTGGCCTTGGACGATGAGTGAATTTAAGTGTTAATGCATTGCCTTTCTTGTTTTTTTAATTTTATTTTGCAGGTTGTATCAGTCTGTCAAACTGCTATACTCCATTGGGATCTTCTTCACTTACGCACTGCAATTCTACGTCCCTGCGGAAATAATAATTCCAATGGCCACCTCTCGAGTCTCTGAACGCTGGGCATTTTGGGTCAATTTGCTGCTGAGGGTGTTACTGGTTGGCTTAACATGTGAGTAAGGCACCAAAGCTGAAGAGTGTGTTCTTTCCATTTGACAAGAAAGAAATGGCCTGAATACCAACTAATTCAGCTAAGGGCATCCCTCTTCGTGGTGGTGGGATTTGTCCCACCTTTCTCCAGTGCAGGGGTCCTCAAACTTTTTAACCAGGGGGCCAGTAGAAAGGTGCCAGTGCTGGGCGCGGGCTGGAAAGGTGGTGCCGGCAGTGTGCGTGGGCCGGCATGGGGGTGGGGCACATGGGCACATGCGCTGAGGCAGAAGCGGGCTGCACAGTGAGGGGAGGCGAGGCAAGGCAAGGTGGGGGTGCGCACATGCTGCAAGGCGAGCGCACGAGGCAGCGGCTTGCTCACTTGGAGATTGTTGCCTCCATGCGCACAGGGTGAGGTGGATGATGGCGGGTGTGCACATAGGCACGGGCGCATGCGTGGCGGGTCCAAATGGGCTTGGCAGGCTGGATCCCGCCCCTGGGCCGTAGCGTGAGGACCCATGCTCTAGTGAGATGGCTCTGCTTGGGCACCTGACGTGAATAATGCTGTGTGGTGCTGCTGAGAAGTTACTCAGAGTTGTTAAAATTCCTGTTGTGAAGATGAAGCTTGGATTCCCATGTCAAAATTTACCCGTAGAGTCCATTTTAACTCAATAGCTACTGATAAAATCTTGGACATGGTGCTCCTGTGAGTGGGAACATGTATTTGAGGCACTCCTGCTAAAGTAAGTGTTTGGGGGAGGGGGAGTCTGTTCTTCCCTCCTCCTCCCTCACACGCTCTTTGACAATGTGTTGTGTAGGATCAGGAGACCTTCGGGAACAATTTAGTGGGACTGAAAATGGGGGATCAGCTAAAATTCCCTGCTTTCTTTCTCTAGAGGGAAGTCTTCAGTGCCTCTGATAGTTTATAATAGTAATATATTGCAATGCTAGTAAAATATAGCCAGCATGACTAGTAGCCATTGATACTCTTATCTTTATATGATGGATTTGTCAGTGCCCAGCTTGAGAAGTAGTACTGTAGATAAGGCTAGTTTTGCTCTTGAGGAGAGCACATGGGAAGAAGAAAATTACAATATGCTATCACAGCAGTAAACATCTCAACTTTACTTACCTCCCTTTGCTAAATTATAGCTACAATATTGTTTGGAATTATCAAGGCATCTTGAGGCATAAGTAAGTTATACAAGATTTGCATACAAGTTCTAGAAATTTAATGTAACATTTGCCAAGGTTATTCTTGCATCCATGATCAAACTTAAATTCCTTTATGGTACTTTAACATATTTCTATGCTGCTTTCCATTTTTGGGGAAAAAACAGGGCTTAAAGGAAGTATTCTAAAATCCCCGAGTTTATAACAAATTGTAAAACAATACACCCTTATAAAAACGGAATGGCGTGAAGTCAAGTAATGGTTGGAAAAGGCAGAGTGAACAAGCATGCTTTTTAGTAAGCATTGCAAGGCTTACATGATGCCTGATGAAGTGAGGCATGCCAAAGGGAGAGCACCCACAGGGAAGGCCGGTTGCTGTGCTGCCGCCAGATGAGACTCTGCAGGATGTGGGACAAAGAAGCAAGGCTTCCTTTTAATCTTATTGTATCTAGTAGGTCTGTGGAGGGGAAACAGTAGTTCAGGTAAGTGGGTCCTAAGTTGTTTTGGGCATTATGCATCAAAAGGAATCGCAGCTTTGGCATCAGTGAAGCTCTTTCAGTGCTGGTTTTATACATGTGCATCAAGGCAGACTGCTCCACAGCCCTGCTGCAGCATTCTGCATTAACTGCAGCTTCTGAACTAGCATTGAACTGACCAATTCAAGGTGTTGGTTATCACCTATAAAGCCCTTAACAGCTTGGGTCCTGGTTACCTAAAGGAGTGCTTATGTCCATACATGCCCTTCCGCCCCTTGAGATCAGTGGGAGAGGCCCTTCTCCAGGAACCCTCCGTGAAGGATATTAGGAGGGTAAGTACTCGGAGGGCAGCTTTCTCTGCGTTGGTGCCCAATCTATGGAATGCGCTCCCCAGAGAGATCCGCCTGGTGCCGTCGTTATTTGTTTTTCAGCGCCAGGCGAAGAGCTTTTTATTTAAACGGCAATTTAATTGTTAGCTTATTTATGGATTTTATATCTTTGGCCAGGGCATTTCCAATTATATTGTTTTTATATGATTATATGTATTTATTGTTGTAAGCTGCCCCGAGGCTTCGGCGAATGGGGCGGCATAGAAGTTAAATAGATAGATAGATAGATAGATAGATAGATAGATAGATAGATAGATAGATAGCATTGGGAGCGTCCCACACAGAGTGCATCGCAGCAGCCCAGGCCCCAGGTTAAGCTATCTGTATCCAGGAATAAGGGTAGTTGATTTTCCAGCTGATGCTGGTTTAAAGTGCTCCATGTTCTGGAAGTCACTCAAGCCTCCAGCGTCAATGATGAATCTAGCAACATGTCTAGACTAAGCACCCTTTTGTTCAGGAGAAGTGCAGTCCTGTCCAAAACAGGTAAACTTGGTAAATTTTGGATCCAGCATCCACGTGCCCACAGTGCCCCTCCCCCCCGCATCTTGAATGAAATGCCTGGGAAAAACAAGGGGCTGAAGTGGTTGGGTTTTGGTGTCTGACAGCCACTGACAGTAAGTGATCCCCCATCAGATAGAGAGATTAGTCAGAAAGGTGCTGTGGGGGAAAGACACAGACTCCTTTCTAGTGCGTATCCCAGGTGAGCATTGTGCATTCAGAACATAAGCTCACCAGGCTTTCAGGAAGGATAAAAGCTATTAAGTGGGCTGCATGAATATTAATCACAATGGTCTCATGGCCTCAGAGCGGATCTGCCTGGGTGTCCAAAAGGGGGTGTGTTTTGGGGTTTTGAAGTGCTAAGCCAAAGAGGAGTGAGGTCTGGTTAAAGGCCCTTTGAATTAATATCAGTGACAAGCATAAGCATGTTTCCCTGAAGACTGAGAAGCTGCAGCTGGATAATTTAGTCTGGCTGCCTATCGCTTTCAATCTTTTAAGGGGTGTTCAAATCCTCCTTGTGGTGAGGTGTAACAGGCTGAGTCATAGGAAGGGCACGCTATGCCACGTCTTGACAGACCGATAATTCACTGGATCAATTGAGCACTCAGCAGCAGGGTCATGTCTGTGGAGAACAGAGGAAAGTGGAGCCAGAAGGGGGAGTGTAAATGCACCCTCCCCCCTCGGAAGCCGCGCTCACGGGCTTCCATGCAGCCCATTCCTAGCTATGCTTACTTAGAAAGTAAGGCCCACATTGTTCAGCAGGGCTTACATCCAGGTAATGTGTGCACAGATGCTAAACTGATCTGTCTCTTTATTACCAAAAAAGAAAAAAAAAGGCAGACAAAGTAAATCCCATTCCAATCCTATTTGCTTCTTTCAAATTAAACTGTAGCTTGGAATGTTGTGAGGCAAAACTGGAAGATGGGTTGGGCGTTAGGAAAGCGATGTTTTCTGCCTCTGTCCAAGTTGCTTGTCAGGGGCTGCTGGGTGTCTCTTCAATGTGGCTGTATTACCACCATCCTGATGGTGCAGGGTGCGTGGCTACTGCTGCATGCGCGGAAAATGGAGCTGGGAGGCACCTGAGAATGACAGTGCATCTTGGCATCCCAGAGGGCCAGAGGAAGAGGCTTCATGCCCAGCCAGGCCACTGGTCCGTCGAGCCCAGCCTCGTTGGCTCTGCCCAGCAGTGGCTCTCCTGCATTTCGGGCAGGATTTCTTCCTAGGCCCACCTGGAAAAGCTGGGGACCTCCTGAAACCAGGGGATTATATGAAAATGATGGTTGCACCATCCCCCACCCCGAGTGCCCTAGTAAAAATGATATGCTATCACATAACGGTAATTCCTAGTGGCAGTCTACCCCATTTCCATAGTGCCCAGTAGCACTTCCTTCACTGTGAAGGTGATGGTAAAACTGCGACGATTGAAAAGCCATTTGGAGCAATGTTCACCTTTTAAGCAAGGGTTTTGGTTTTCTAAGTGGGAAAAGCCCTGGAACCAGCTTGTAGGTTGTAAGTCTTCCTGCTCCCCAGAGTAAATTGGCTTGTCACTGCATGAATGGCCTCTAATTTCTCCACCTCTCTTATTTGAAAAGGGCAGTCTGAGCTTTCCTTTAGTTGGCATAATGAAATAACAGCCTTTAATAAATCTGAGTCATAAGATTTCATAGCGGGTGTATCAGAAGAGTTTAGTAATCAGAGCTTGATTACACCATATACCTTTGTTGACCTGGGTATTTGTCTGCAATAGAAATAAAACATCTGCAGTTTTTAAAACTTGCTTTTAACTTCACATGAACTGGCCTAAGAGCCTGGCTATAGGGCTACCTATAAATGTTGCAAAGGCACAATCCTTTGCAAACTTAGACTGAAAAGAAGGCTTGTAGCTCCCAATGTTGGCTGGGGTATGCTGGGAGTTGTAGGACTTTTCTCTTTCTAAACATAGAAACAGAGCAAGTCAGAAGGGGCCTCTCAGGCCACCTAGCCAGCTCCGCTCATGACTTGCCTACCACATGCATGTCTAGCCTATCCTTGAACACCCGCACCGATGGGGCCTCAATGACCTCCCGTGGAAGCCCACTGCACACCCTCGGGGTCCTGACTGTCAGGAAGTGCTTCCTGGCATCCAAATGGAACCTTGGTTCCCTGAGCTTTGCTCCATTGGAACGCGCCCTGCCCTCCTCCACAGGGGAAATCAGGTCTCTACCCATTTCTGTGTGTCACCTCCTCACGCACTTTTAAGTTGCCATAAGATTGCATCCCCCAGGTCACTGATTCCTTCAGATGCTTTGGATGCTTTATAATTCATAATCTGATCTATAATATGAGAGCCAGTGTGCTTTAGTGGTTCAGAGTGCAGGACTGGGACTCAGGCAATCTGGGTTCTAGTCCCCACTCAGCCATGAAGCCGACTGAATTACTTTTGGCCAGTCACAGGCTCTCATCCTGACCTTCCTCACAGGGTTGTTGTTGTGGGGATAAGATTGAGAGCAGGGGGAGGAGAATGATGTAAGCCACTTTGAGTTCTTTTTAAGGAAAAAAAAAGGCGGGATACAAATCTAATAAATAATCCGTGACTATTAATCCGGTTGGCTGAAGTTGATGGGAATTGTAGTCTTAAGCATCTGAAGGGGCCCAGGTTGGTGTGGCTCCTGTAAATAAATTTGTAAGTAAACAAGTAAAATGGGATCTAGCCTTAGCTCCATTTAAAGCCATTGCTACTGAATTGAGAACACTCCTTTCTGACCCACCCCCCTGGCCAGTCAGTCCTGTGAACTGGGTGACATGCCCTGTCCTTCTGCTCTGATGAATAAGCCACCAAACCTGTTTTTTCCAAGGCATTAACTGCTCGCTCAGACACATCTTATGCTCATTTATTGCTGGTGGAGGCTTTGCACTGTTTTGATTGTTCTGTTAGTCCCAAACTCCACCAATTAAATCACTTCATTTCCTTGCTGTTGTTCACAATGAATTTGTAGTTGCTTCCTCCCTCGTGGGACAGTGTGGAGGCTCTTTCTATGGCAGGGGTGGGAACGTATGGCCAGCCAGGTGTTGTGATGTAGAACTCTCTTTGTCTCTGGCTTGCATAACTCCTGGCAAAGGGATCGTGGAAGCTGTAAGGACTATGAACCAAAAAAGACGTGAGGAAAAGGCCCAAATGCCTGGATGGCCACAAGTTGCCCATCCCAAATAACCAAAGCTGTATTTTCTCCCAGCTATGCAAATACTTCAATTCCACCCACCCATAATGACATTTAGAAAGAGCTTGAGCACTGTGGCTTAGCTAACTCTCTCCGTTTGTTTGGTTTTGTCTTTTCCTAATCTCTTGGGTTTAGGAGGATAGCTCTCACTTTTAAAAATTGCACAAGCAGCAGCCTACTTGAAAGTGTGTGCTCACACACAAGCACAATTTTTCTGGTTGAATGAAACAAACCAGTTCCTTCATTTCTGGCCGTAGGGATTAATTATGCTTTTCGGAGGCCCTGCTTTTCTGGGTGACAGAAACAGGCTTCATGGTGGGCTTTCTGTGTCGCAGTCCAGCAGAGGCTTAAGAGTTCCTACTCTCCTGCTGAATCCGGAGCATCTGGCAAGGGGATGTGGGGGTGATGGCATGCGCCAAGATCCATGAAGTGGGGCGAGGCACAGCATCCATTTTGAATGTCTAAAGTATTGCTTGCATACTTCAAGCACGGGTGTCTGGTAGGAACTGGGCTTGCCCGGGTTCACCACCATGTGGGTGGAGTGCTGGACTGGGCAGACTATTGGCATGATCCAGCCTTTTTTATGTTCATACCTTCTTCAAAGATGTTACATGAAGTTAATTAATATGCCTTCCTGCTGCGGTTACAGTTTTTATGTATGTTTTAATTTAATTTATTTTCAGCATAAATAAATGCCCCAGCCTTCAACCCAAAAGAGTTCCAGAGCTGTTATGGTTATTGGTTATACTGCTATCAGTTGCTTGGTTCTGAGGATATCTTGTCCCCTGACAACTCTCCAAGCACACCAACCCTCTTGTTTCTCTTACATTAGAAATCTGGCACTTTTAAAAATGAAATTCCTTAGTCTGTTTTTTTTTTTAAATCCAACTGCCTGAAATTCTAGAAAAAATATCTCTTAACATCCTATCAGCCCTGATGCAAGCTTGTCAGATTTAATCTTTAAGTAGTCCCATTCAAGGAAGGAGAACAGTTCTTCCTCAGTATGTGCCTCTCAGCTAATTAATTATTTCATTGCATCTCCACAGATGTCCTGTCCACTGTGCACATTTTGATGGAGTGGGGGAAGCTTATCTCTTCAGCTTACAATGCTAGACTTGCCCATCTCCAGAGAGAAAGAGAATGAGAGAGAGGGAGGGAGGGGGGAGAGAGAGAGAGAGAAGCACCAGCCAAATCTCACTCTGCACAGACTAAGAATGTTGTTTGGACTACTTTTGACCCATGAGTCTGTTGCCTGCTGTCTTCCCCTCTTTCTAGATGAAGAATTTTCCTGATGCTTCCTTCCCTGTTGTCTCTGGTACTCTGCGTAGCTGAGCTGGTGGCTTGCAACGAATGTTTATATCATAGCTGCACTCTCTAGTATTCTCTCTTCTAGCAGGGCTGTCTCTTGGGGTGGGGATGTGGCACAGCAGCCAATTGAGAAAGGGGTGGGTGATGGTGAGGCAAACCCGAGCTCAGAGGGTCACTGGAGGCCAAACTGTCCAGGGGCTCCATGGCTCCGTAGAACAGGCTGCATTTCCTGGGGTGCCTCCTGCCAGATGCCAGGGATTCAGCATCGCTCTGCTTCGCAGTAGTCAAGTTGCTATTTGTGACCATATTTTTGGTGCTGGGGCAGCTTGTAATATTTTCTTGGATGCACTAGTGTAGGAATGTTGCGTTCTGTTTTTTGCTCTGTATCAAAGCAGTACAAGAAGCCTGTTTTCTTATCACTCAATTGCATAGTTCAACTTCCTCAGTTCTTCTTTACCTTCAGTGCAGCATCCCAGTCTCCTGTATTTCAGTGCTAAATGCCAGAATGGGTAGCCTTTAGCCCTAGATTACATTTAACCAGCTTTTAAAGCAAGGCTGCATAGCCTTTTTGACTCCAAGGGCCACATGTGAGCCTCATGAAGATCTCTCAGGCAGAGAACATGGAGCCTTTTCTCTGTTTCCTCTCGATACCGATTGCTCTCCCTCTGCTGCTGGGAATGACGGGAAAAGAGTAATTTATAAGAGGATCTTTGTGGAAAGCAGTGGAGATTATAGGCAAAGAGATCAGGAGCAGGCTGCTGGAAAGACTGTGGGGGCCCAGATGTAAGTTGTACAACCCTGTTAAAGAAAGACTGATTATACTCGTAAACTCACTAAAGCAGAATTGGTGTACCACTTCAAACCCATGTTAAAATCTTTGATTGCATCCCCTTGATTGCCGCCCAGCAACTTTATACTGTGACTGTTCAGATTCCTGTGCTGAGAGCCATGGTGCTTGGTCTGTTTTGGGGTCTCGCACCAAATGACTTGTGCTGCTTGTCCTGTTGTTTGGATGCCCAGAGCCTGGGAAGCCAGTGGCACTGCTGGGAGCTTCGCATCCTCAGGCCACAGAATAGCTTTCCCAAAGAGAAAGGGGCGAGGTTGCAGGGCCTTGATGCCAAGGACTAGTGTCAAGGAGCCCCAGGTATTAGGGCTGAGAGGAATTTGCTGCCCCTGGACGCTTGAGGGCAGCCTTAGAGCTGAGGTGGGCTGGTATGAACTGCTGAGTGGCCCCGGGGACTTGGTTGTGGCCAGGGAAGGAGCCAGCGTGTCCTCATCAGTGGCTCAGCAGTGGGAAGAAGTTCAGTTAAGCCCCACCACAGGGTAGCTGTTCTTCTGAGCATCACAAGGCTTGCCCCATGCTTTGCCTAACCTGAAAGTGACCAGATTGCTCAAGCACAGGGAATGCTTTGGGGCCTTGCCAGGAGAGTCCTGGCTTTGCTGAACTCTGGCCCTGAAATGCCATCTCTCCCATTTATGAGTAATAGAGGGGAAGTGGCTGGAGTGCAGCCCCCCCCACCAGCCCACTCCAAAGTATCCTGGAAGCATGGAGGCTTCCAAATGCACAAGGCTGGCGCTTTCCTCCAGTGCACTTTGGTTTGGAGTTTGGCTTAGGACCCTGTTCGTACATGTGAAAGTAGTGAGAGCCTTCGGGACCTTTTCCAGACAGCACGGCATGATTATACTGCTCCAAATATGGAGCTGTTTAGTCGGGGCATCGTCTCTTGATGTGGTTTGCTTGACTGAAATCCCATTAGCACAATGATTTTAGCTGCTACCATTCTTATTGAATGAATCAGGATTTGTACCCATGGGTTTCTCTAGTCTTGTCTCTGAGTCTTGTCTCATCAATTTACCACAGAAGGAAAAACACATTTTGTTTCTTGTATTCCATTTTAATATTTTTACCCGTTCTGCTTTTTTAATGGAGGGCAGGATGTAAATAGAATTACATCCATCCATCAGGAATGCTTTTTACAGCTTCAGTGTCATGGTAGATGACTGAACTTGAGAATTTTCCATCTGCTTTCCCATTAGATTGGGAGAGAAACCACAGTACAGCTTTAGCGCAAGAGTCTCTCTAAACTTTTCAAAAACTGATGGTGAGGGGAAAATACTTGCAGAGACTAGAACTTCCAAAGTTATACAGCTACCCTGTCCTGAATGGCGCTGTATGTCCAGCAAACCCAGTGTTCGCTACTGTGGCTGGCAGCAGAGATACACGGTCTTTAGCAGTGATGTTCCCACCTCTTGGTGCCTGGGACTCTTTAGCAGAAGATGGTCAAGAATGGAGCTTAGAGCCCTGTGCATGGAAAGCAGGTCCTCTACCACTGGACTATCAACTGTCTCAGTGCAGTCTTGGCTTCTGCTTTGACTTTAAAAAGTTAAGTGCTTTGAACTTAAGCAACAAGCACTGTTTTAAGTTGGTAGCATCCAATCACAGACGCTTGCTTGGCCCAGAATTGGACTTCTTCCTTAGATGCCAGTCCTAACAAAGTTGTTCTCTTTTCCCTCACAGGTGTGCTAGCAATCCTGATTCCTCGACTGGACATTGTCATCTCTCTGGTGGGCTCAGTTAGCAGCAGCGCCTTAGCCCTGATCATCCCACCTCTCTTGGAGATCACCACCTACTACTCAGAAGGAATGCACCCACTCACCATCGTCAAAGACATCTTCATCAGTTTCATAGGTTGTGCCGGATTTGTGGTGGGGACCTATGAGTCTCTCTTGGAACTCATTGTCCCAACTGTTTCCAATTCCACCAGTGCCTTTCAGTGACACTTGGATCTGTTACTACTTGATTGCCACAGAATCCTTGGGCAGTCTGGCTGGATCCTGGATTCCCTTGGAGCAACGGCAGAGACTGATTGTTCCTTCTGGGTTCCCAAGCATATTTATTTTGCAGATGCAAGGGTGAGGCTGCAGTGGGAAATGATAGGGCTGGGTTCTTTACGTGTGCTTCTTTGGGCCCAAACATGGGGTCGATCTGAACGGTTATCGCAGTGTGAGGACTGGCCTTTGGCTGGATGGGAATGCTATGTCTTCTCAACTGTAGTCACAGCCTGATTGGAAAAATGTTGAACAGCTGGCAAGGATCTTGGCTTAAATTACACATGACAACCTTCTGGATCCCGAGCAGTGAATGTGTGGAGAACTGGGTATCCTAATACTACTCAAAGGCCATTCTTTGGACATTGCTTGAGAATCAGGTTGCTAACCTGGCACAACCACTGCTGTCTGGAGATCTGAAGCACTTCTGTTTGACAGCTTAAAGGCTGCATCAGGCTCAAAATGTAGAGCTGAGCTCTGCTGTAGAATTCTCCATGTTGAATATTTATTAGTGATCATGACATGTGACTTGGGAATCGCAGCAAGCACAGAATAGGTGAGAAGCAAATGCAAGTCTTTCAGCAGTTTCTTTTAATGGATGTTATATATTAGGATCCCCTTCCTTGCTTTCTGCTACATTCCTTTTCTGCCTTTCTGTGCATATTGTTAATAACAACAGCCATAAACAAGCTCAGGCAACAAAGACGCATGCCATCAGCTGCATCTCGCTTCACTGCATATCAGCTAGACTCTGGCAAAAGGTGGTGCGAGGGAGATGTGTGTCGCGAAGTCCGGCACTTTCTCGGTTGGACCTCATGGCAGAGTTGCTATCAAGCACAATGGGAGAATGGTAGTGTGAGAATTTAGCATGGATGTGGAAACTGTTGTATAGACAAGTGATTTTATTTATAGATGTACAGTTGTGCAGCGGGCAGTCAGCCATAAGAAATAAGCCATCTTTTCTCTCTCTGTCTTTTTTTTTTTTTTTGCAGTTGAAATTACAATTTATTTAGCAAATTTTAAAGCAACAGGCTGCAATAACCAGAGAAAAGGTATAGAAATCAAAATGACTGATGCTGTGCTGTGTTATGATCCAATGGGAATTTAACTTATATGTGAACAGGAATGTTTTACACAAATAAGCTCACACATGTGAGAAAAAATGCAAGGGCACCCAGCCAGTGTAAAGATTTCTGTCTCACTTCTGGCTCATGCACATATACTGGGAACGCCCATGCCCTTTACTGTGTGTGCATCTATAAAAAATAATGCAATTTTCACAGATGATGTGTATGTTTGTATGTCCAACTATGTTGGATGGATAAAATGTCATGGAAGAGACCCAGGAAAGCTAGCCAATCAAACTTAATAAGGCGTTTGAAAATGCCCATGAAGATCCTTGCTGTTTAAAAAACCTTGTACTTTTCCTGTGTACTTTTCTGCTGATACAGGACATGGCTTGTATCCAATGCTTCCAGTCTGCCATCAGAATGGAAGTTACTGGCAGAATGGATCCTTCCTTTCCCAGGTGTCCTGAGATGTGGGCTGCAGGGGTGGGGAACCCTCTGAAGTATGCAGGGGAAGGACAGCAAGCAGAAACTCCACTGCACGAGCGGATGCTCATTATGTGTCACTGGGCAGAGCCCTGAGAAGTGACATTGCGCTCATAAGCATCCTGGGATTAAAAGCACAGTGGAATGTGCCAGGTTGCTTTGACCAAGGCCTAACTTATTTTGTCTAAATATAGTCCTCTGCATGTGCTAATTACCAAACCTCAAGGCAACATGTACATTGCAACACTAAGAATGTCTACTCAGAAGTAACTTCCACAGAGTTCCACAGAGCTTGTTTCCAAGTATGTTTGCATTGGATCATAGCCCAAATACTTTAATGAAGCCTATGTTTATAGTGCAAATAAACTGAGGTTATTTAAGCTTTGCTTGTAAGGATATTTTAATTTGTTGCATGGCATTAATTAATCCATATTATAATTTCCTATTTTAAATGGGCAGATTGCATTTTGATACCTGGTGCATTTTTAGTAACCTGGCAGCTGAGGGTTCTACCTATTGGCTGCACATTTAACTGGGAGTAGCACTATTGAATTCATTGGGATTTACTTCTGAGTCAGCATACATGGGATTGCATTGTTAATGTCTCAGTTAAACGAATGAAGGTACGATATACATAGTGTAGCTAGAGATACATTTTTAAGAGCACTCAAGCAATGTGGTTCCCTTCATAATAGGTGTAAAAGTGAATGTTTTTTTAATGATTTATTCTGGTTTTAAATATGTAATTATTTTTCCTTATCTACTTCTTTCCACTTTTTAACACTGTTGATACCAGTGTCAGAGAAATGCTGGTTAGCTTCTTAGCTCTCTTAAAAAACTTCAAAAGAATCCTTTCTCCTGAAGTGTGCCTCAGGTTTACATGGGAAACATATTTCTCTGCTCTTCCTACATGGTGAAGGAAGCAAGAGGCTTCAGGTACATGAGAAAGTAAATACAGTAATTTTACTTCCTCAAGCTACTCAATGCTGAAACACTATTTGAAATTACTTGAGTTTTGCCCAGAGAGTTCAGATCACCTGAGATATGGCCACTTAACAGAGCACTGCTATATTAGTAGGTTGCTATTTAGGTCCTCTGGTGCTTGCACAAGATTTGAAGATTACAATTGATAGAATACTTGTACAGCTTTAAGTAAAAATTAGCATGTTGTTGTTGTTCAGTTGCAAAGTTGTGCCTGACTCTTCACAACCCCATGGACAACATTCCCCCAGGTTCTCCTGTCCTACACCTAACCCTACACCCACCTTTGCCGTGACCCCATCCAGCCACCTCACCTCTACCATCCCCTTCTCCTTCAATTGCCTTCAGTCCTCCCCAGCAATCCTCAATCCTCTCATTCGGTGGCCAAAGTATTTGAGTTTCAGCTTTAGTGCCTGACGTTCTAAAGAGCAGTCAGGGTTGATTTCCTAAAAGTCAGTGCAATAAAGCTATGAGCTATGCCGTGCAGGGCCACCCAAGACGGACAGGTCATAGCAGAGAGCTCTGACAAAAGGTGATCTACGGGAGAAGGAAATGGCAACCCACCTCAGTATCCTTGCCATGAAAACCCCATGGACAGAATCATAAGGATAAAAGTTAGCATAGACAAAAATAAATTGGAGTTGTGAGCTGTTATTTAGAAAGACCCTGTTTCTCAAGACTCTTTCTGATTGATCTGCAGATTAAGATTAGCCTGTATTCTGTATTTACACTTGTAGAGACTCTTGCTTGCTTGCTACCTTTATATCTGGAATTGTTATGGGATAAGTGACTGTGTAAAGACCAGCACCTGTTCACTGTGGGATATTATTGAAAAGAAAAGCAATGGATGCAGAAACAAAAGTGGCACCAGGGGAACTGAAGGGCAGCAGCCATCATTACAGAACCTGGTTTTGTCTTCATTTAGCTCTGGAGTTCACGGGCATTTCATTTAACAAGGGCCATAAAGCCAAATTTGCATATGTTGTTAAATATTACTTATTGGAGGAGGAGGAGCTTTGTATCTTGAAGGTCAGAATGGGTCAGAAGGACTTCGGCTACACGGAACTCCTTCTGCTTGGAAGCTTGTCAGTCAGTCAGTACAAGTTAAGGTAAAACACTGAATTAACAAATAAAACCATAAATCAAATGTATCAAAACTTAATATTATGAGACAAACCAGGTGTAATTCAGGACAGGTCCCCTTCAAAGCCTTCCTAGCTCTTACCTTTTAGCTGCAAGAGCAAAAAGAGATACTTATAAGACACATATGCATCGGCATCTGACAACAAAAACACTAACTTCTCTGAATCAGAGTAGGCATTAAAGGCGGGTAGTATACTGGGATCTTGCATGCTTTGTCTTTCTGGGACAAGGAGGTACCATTGCTAATTTTCTGTCATTCCCATAATGTTCAGTGCTGCCAGTGGCTATTACACAGTCAGTAGTGCTGTGCTTAGAAATGCAGGCAGAAGCTTACCACTGTTGGTCAGTAGTTGACTCAATCTGCCACTTGTAGCAGTTCTCTAATCAATTTTTGTTCTGATTTAACACTAGCCAAAGTGTATCTTTCAGTAAGAATAATGGTTCTACTTTACGCCCAACTAATTAACTGTTTTAATATTTATGGATTTTTGATGGGGAGAACCCATGTGTATGTATATGAGGATTACTGCTAATTTTAACCTGTCTCTCGGGCGGCAGTATCTGATTTTATCTGTGTAGTTGTCTTAATGTTTCTCAGTCTATGGTGGTCTTTGGGCGTCTGTGGGTTATGCCGCTTCTCTTGCTTCCTTTCAAAATGCCATTCAGATAAGCCAGCCTCCCTCAATTTGCTATCCTCTGAATGTTTTCAACGACGACTTTCCTGATCTCCAGCTTGCAGGGCCAGTCTAATACATTTGGGGGGTCCCATGTGGAAAAGACTGAGATAAGCGGCGGCCCAGGTGTGCTCTCCTGCGTGGAACCCAAGGAGGCAACTTAGCAGAGGGGCTGCACACTATATATTTGCCCTTTCTCCAGCAGTTTGCCATTAGATCCAGTGAAGGAAGAAGTTAGAACCTTTGCCATTCTGTGGCAACTTACTACTAGACTGATTTCAAATGATCTGTTGATGAGCTGTTTTCACTAGACTAAAATTTCAACCCTGCACTTTCTGCACGAGGGTCATCTTAGCCTTATGGAGACTTTGAAGATGGATGAAAGGGCATTTAAAACCTAAAACTAATCTATGCGTGAATGTGAATTGTGGAACAGCCGTGACTGAACTTGTAAAATAGATGCTTTGCAAAATCCAAGTGCAATGGGGTTTTCTCCATGACTTCTATGGGAGACAAATTGCTGACCAGTTTCCCCAGTAGTGGATCCTGGCAGGAGCCCAAAACTGGTAGCATTCAGTTCTGTGTGTAGACATACAGTTTGCCCTAAACCGCCCAGAATGCTTTGGCTATGGGCAGTATAGAAATGAAATTAATAATAATATATGCCAGACCAGAACACATGTATTACCTCTCTGTTGAAGAGTGATAGGGGAGAGACCCTGTTACATGGGCAGATTGAATTTTTGGGATTTGTATTCAGATCCCAGCAAGTTGCCCTGGATCTGCAGCTTTGAACCTTTTTCTGTGAGTTGGTGGAGGAGAGCGTAGGCATGTCAGTACTCCTTTGCTGTGCATCTTGCCATCTTTTATATATGGTATGCAATTGAGCATATGATTGTGGATAGGTTAAAATTGGGGATATGTTAATTTTAATAAATTGAAAAACTAGAAGGAAATGTATACTGTAACTCATAAAAAGGGTGTAAAAGAGGCAACTCAGAACACAGGCAAAGCCCTGTGTGCAGGCAAAGCCCTGTGTGTATATGTACATGCAAATCTTAAATCAGTGTGTATTTATTTATGCCTGAATTTGTACACTGCAAGCAAATACTTCGTGTTGCTGCTACAGTGCATTCCCAGTGAAAGAAGTATGTTCTGTGCAATGGTGCTGTATCTGAATTATGTATTTTGCTGGATATTTGATTCAATAAAATCTATTTTTACTTTATTATATTATCAATTTTATTTGAAATGTGTTTTCTATTGCTTGCATGTGGCTTTTAATATCTAACTGCAGTAGCCATAAGGGTAAATAAAACAGCAGTACAAATAATTGGCTACGCCCAAATAAACGGTATGATAATCCAGCAGGCTGAACAAAGCTGCAATATGCATTCTTGTTAACCAGCTTTCTCAGTGAATAAATGAGTTTCAAAACCAGCAATGCATGAGCTTCTCAAATTGGAATGGGACTGTACAGAGAGAGTTGTGTCTTAAGAACTGGGACGCAAATGTTCTGCTTCTAGAAGTCCAGCAATGTTTGGAGACCACTTCTTCAACAGAGAATTATTGTTGCTTCCTCAATATTGTGGCTTCCCAGTTTTCTGAGCAGTGAACTCCAGGGATGACAAGTTTGAGGGGAGATTTAGTTCCCTTGAAATGAGGCCACTGGATGTTTTTGGTGCCTTGATGGTGTGCAGTTTATATGTACTCTGTACCAGTTGAGCGTAGATGAAGATTCACAGCATCAGCGCTTCAACAGATTTGTACTCTCGCAAATGGGGAGAGGGAAGAGAAATTAGTGCCCTTCCAGAACTTCAATCCAGCTCTTTCACCAGCTCCAGAAACTTGCATTCCCACAGACCTCTGCCTTGACACTTCTCATAGTTAAGATGGTGGGGAAGAAGGTATTGGGCACTTTGGCAGAACTGGGAACAAGTCCCAGGCTCTGACACAGTATGCCTACTAGAGAACGTATGCTGACAGGCAAGTCGTTTGGGGAAACCTTTAAAGTCCTGGACTGTGGAGCTGCAAGGGGTCCCATGATGACATCCAAAGCAGTCCCCCAGACTTACAACAATACATTGAGTCTCTGTAAGAGATACCTGAGTAGCATAGTTGCAGCCTCCTCTATTCACAGACATGATGTGCCAGTTCACTGTGACAGTAAATAAGGTCTCTCCCCTTTTTGGCTGGGAAACTCTGTTGATACTGTTTAAGAGAAGAGGAGCAGCCTGAAGTCAGGGTAGGCCATGGCCTTGTAGTCACAGTATCTCCTCCTCCTGTTCCACCTGCCTTGACACTCCAAATGAGGAAGCAGCCATTTGGGTAAGGGGGTTAGGCCGGTTGGTCAATCAACTAGTCAGCTCTTTTCCTCACCTAGCTTCTGCTGCCCAATGAGAAAATTCTAGAATCAAATGCCTCCAGGAGAATCTGCCATTAAAAGGGGGGTTCCATTGGCTAACACAACTCAGCTTGGCCACCTGAATGGCAAGTAATAAAATGCCTCCTCCCGGAGGTTTGCTAGATGAGGAGCAGCAATGGCGGGCCATCAGAGATGGATCATTGTCACCCTTTGCTGAGGTGCTGTGGCACAATCGGGTGGCATACAAATGTTTTAAATAAATCAATAAAGATCCAGACCAAGAGGGGCTTGTGTTAAATTCATACATTTGCCTTCCTCTTAGTGCTGTAAAAAGGAGTACTATCAAACATTTGCCTACAAGGCAAAGGCATTGAATAGGGTAACCAGAAGACTCCTCCCAGACAGTAAATACAACAGATACCTCGTGAGAAATCAAGCTCACCAGACAGGATGTTATAAGGAAATACTTTTGTGCCACAAATACACCTGTAAGGAAGTTTGTGTAAGTAGGTTGTTACAGTCATCTATCTTGATAAAAAGCTTGTAAATGCAATATTCCTATGTAGACATTACAAAGATTTATGGCAGAACTGCATCTTTGAAATTGTTAGATAAGTAACCTAAATAAGTAGTAAAAGGAGTTTATAAAAAATTTATAGCTTCCAAAAAGTGCAATGTACAACCCAAGGAGCTCTTCTTCTAGATCAGCTTTCCTGATGAGCTGCCTATAGACTCATAATAGAAAACATGGTATGGATTTGCATCCAACCCACCTAATTGTACTTGATTTTTCGTAGAAACTTTGCTTTAGAATGATGCTGAATGTTTCATGAGTTTGAATCCATATGTGCATAAGCTGTTGTACTGAGTTCTGCTATGCTGATCATTTTGTAGTTAAAAGCAAAACAAAGACTTTTTGTTTTGAGAGCCAGTGCAATGTAGTGGTTAAGAGCACGGGACTGGGACTCAGACTAACTGGGTTCTAGTCCCTGCTCAGCCATGGAGCCAACTGGGTGACTTTGGGCCAGTCACAGACTCTCAGCCCAACCTACCTCACAGGGTTGTTGTTGTGGGGATAAGATGGAGGAGGAGATGTAAGCTGCCTTGAGCCCTTTGTAGGAAAAAGGAAGGATATAAATTGAAAAATAAATAAATAAAGACCTACCTTGTCTAATAAGAAATATAATTTTGTGCCAAAGGCAGTTTGCCTGTGTACACCATTTGCTGGAGAGCCCAGGGGGGTAGGATGCTGCTGTACTCACGTCCTCCTTGTATCTCCCATGTAGACTGGGTTGGCCAGTGTGTGAGCAGAAGGATGCTGTACTAGAAGGTCCCTTGGTCAGATCCAGCAAGGCTCTTCCGATGTTCTTAGCACCCATATTGAGAGTAAAGTATTACATTTGTTCTGTGGGATCTGGATTTGTGGAAAATCTAAATGCATATCCTGTGGACAGATAAATTGGCGATTGACATTACAGCAAGGCAAGAATATGGGGTGAAAGGAAAAGCAACCACTTGTGGTGATGATGATGATATGAAAAGGTCTTTTCTGCACAATCAATTTTGACATTGATCACTGATGTTGGGATTGGGGGAATACTGCTATGAGACACAGTAGAATAAATGGTGGGTGTTGTTCCTATTGTAGGCTTTCAAAGAACCATGAAAGTGGGCACATTTCCCCATCAGAAAAAGGGATAAACATGTAGGAGAAAGAGCTTGGGAAATATTACTGAGGCCACCATTGCCTCACAACTTTAACTTTGCCTTAGAAAAGGTGACATCACCTGTAAAACAGGGCTTATGACCTACATCACACAATTCAATGTTGTGAAATGTCAAGTGAGTTTCATTGCCAAGTGGCTTTTAATTGAATTTCCCTTACCCAATTCACACACTTTGGAGAGGGAACTGCTACAACCTACGGATAGAATTGATCCCTTCCTCTTATGTCCTTCTATGATCTCCTGTTCAGAATGCAGAACATGGTCCCAGTGAGTCATAGCCTGTGAAATTAGAATATAGTAGCATCGCAAATTGGAAGTCCAGTTTTGAGACTGGCACATTAATATTGATGTGATGTACAAGCTTTGTACATTTAGGGGGATGCTGTGTGGGATGTGAGAACAAAAAGAATCTGTCTCTTCTGTCTGACTTAATTTGGTCAGTTACATGTGAAAACAGAAGGATTGTCCATCAGATTTGTTTCTACTGAAGGTTTTGTAAGGATGTTGCTCTCCCTAATAGTTTGGGGCATTCATTGCTTTTACTGGCAGCATATGTCTTCCATATGTGTGAGTGTGTATACTTTCTCTTCCCCTCTTCCTCTCATGGTAATGGTTATAGTATTTAATGTAATCCTGTTTATATATGGGTTGGATCCAGACTTAGATATACTTAGAATAGATGGGCATATTAAAACTGATGGGACAACTTAAGCATTGCACTGATATCAAAGAAATTAGCTACATTGAATTTGTCCCATTTGTCTGAATGGGCATCCTCTGATCACAACTATGCCTGGATCCAAGACAATGCAATGCTGCCCCATGCTAGCATAATCGGAAGTTAGCAGTGATCAGAAATGAGAAAAACACTCCTTTCTGGGACTGGGAAGGTTAGCAGAATCTGTAGAAGGTGGCTCCACCGACCTGTCCAGTTCCAGAAAATAGCATGTTTGTTCTTTCTGGGATCACTATTGGAAGCTCTAGCTCTTGTAGAGCAAGCCATGGGTCCTATGAGTGCCACAGAACTAGCGAGAATGCAAAAGCAGTTCCCTTTTTATGCAAAGTATCCTGGAAATTCTTTTTAAAGTGCACTTTTGAAGCTTCTGCAAGAACTGTGATGTTTACCTTCTCCTCAGTTGCTTAAGAAGAGAATCGAGTGGCCTTTGGCCCATCAAGCATTTCCAGCCTAACCTGCCTCATAGGGTTCTTGTGGGAATGGAATGAAATGGCCCTGCTCCCCATGAACATGAACTCCTTTGGGGGAAGAACAAGATTACGATGCAGATGTGGTGATAAACAGAACGGGAAACAAGCAAAGCTCCACAATTTGAGGTAGCTGTTTTTGTTTGTTTTTAAAGAGGCATGAGAAAAACAACTGATTTTAACTGGGAGACTTTTTATGGAGAAAATTAATTCAGCTGAAGTTGAGCCAGATTCCAGGGTCTAATGACTACATCTCTGGGAAGCTAAAAGCTGATCTTGGCATCTTAAGCAAGCAGCAGCCTGTGGAACAAGTCAGTGGAAATCTATTTATTTTACAGCCACCAGGGGGCACTTTACTTGTTTTAGTAGAGAATTATCCTTGGCACAGGGCCAGGAATAACAAGTTGCCCCTACAGGGCTATCAGTTTGTAGTACCAGGGGGGAAAATGATCCCAATTGTCAAGGATGTGTTACAGGAGATTGAAGCATCTTCTTCACATGCTTGCATCTGACTCGGGTGGCCCTTTCCAAGCAGTACCCAACCCAGAATATGTTGTGCTTTGGAAGTGAGGTTTCTTCCCTGCACAGTTTGATGCTCCAGCATCTCCACCAAGGCAGCCCGCTGGTTCACCTGCCCCTCACTGTGGCCCAGGCAACAGCGGGGGAGAGCAGGCTGAGCACGGAGGCTGGTGGCCATGGCGATGGGAGGGCAGGCTCCCTGGAGGGGGGGTCATTGAGGGCCCTCAAACACCTAGAGGTGGCCCTGCATGAAGCAAACTGCACCCGAGCCTGCCCTTGAGTTGCAGTCAACCCTGACTTGGGGATGCACGTGCTTGTTTGCTATTATTTATTTTCTGACCTTCTAAATAAAATGTGCCAAGGAAGTTTCACTGAAGAGAACTTTTAAGTGGTGTTTGATTATGTTCTCTGTGACTGGCTCGGCATTCCTCACCTGAAGTGATGCTTTTTTCATATTGGGCTTACAGAGATTGGCATTTTAACTACTGTATTCTTTAATAGTACAAGTTTGTTTATAGTAACTGGCAGACTCTGAAACCATAGCTGCAGGATTCTCTTTTTAATACCTCATGCATTTTCTTAAATGCATACATTTCATTTAAAAATTACACAACTGTTTTAAATACTATAATTTCAGTGAATCTGACTACTTAAAATACTCTTTGCTGTATACTTTATTTATCATACTTTTGTCCTGCTTTTCAGACATGGACTGTGTCCCAAATGCTGACATTCCTCAGAAGGGGAGGGGGAAGGAATCTCCAGAGAGAGATCCTGCTGTGAGGCTTTTAAACTAAGGTGGCCAGATGCAAAGAGGAAGGGGTACAGAAGGGCACAGGTCAGTTCTTCGAGGCCAGAGCAAGGTGGAGGGCTACAAGCAGCAACTCTTGGGGGGAAAGTTATTCTTCCCTTGGTGATGTTCTTCCTTATATATGAGGCTCTTGTTCCTTTGATCGCTTTCTTCTTTTTGCAATCCTGGGGAAACTGCCAGTGATTCATGCTGGCAAGAACCCTTTTTTCTTTTTTTAATTAGCACTTTTCCTGAGGTGTGGCTGCACTGCTGGAACACTGGTAGAAAAGCAGCCATTTCAGAGAAGCTGAAGCCTAAGCACTTTGTCAGCTGCACAGGGGAAAAGAGGGACGGCTCACACCGAGGGGCAGGTGGCTCCGTGGCTCAGAGTGCAGGTGCTTTGCATGCCAAAGGCCCCAGGTTGGTCTCTAGGTAGGGCTGGGAGGAATTCCTGCCTGAAGCACATGGGGAGTCTTTCATTCAGTGTTGAAATGGTGCTAACTCCCCCTCTGTGAGGGCCACTGGGCAAGATGGTCTCCATGGCCTCTCCCCTCCCTCCTCTCTGCCATCCTGTTCAGCTGCGATCACCCCAGTTTCCTTCTCATCCTTGCTCCCCTTGCTCGTCTGCTCGCTTGGCAGGCCAAGAGCCATGACCAGGCATGCAGGGGAAACTCCTGTGCTGCCCCCTCACCAGCATGGCCATCTTGGCTGGAGCGAGAGGCTGGCGAACAAACTGTTGGCCATGGTGAAGAGAAGAGCCACTGCAGGGGGGCGGGGGCGGGGGGGGGACTCATCAGCAGGCTTGCTGGGTTGTGGGCCCTCAGACCCCTTGACACTGGCCCTGGTGGATACATTACTCAGCCAAATGAGCCACTGGTCTGACCTGGTGCAAGGCAAACCCCCTTTTGCCTTCTCAGAGCCAGCATTAGTCTCCTTTCGATCCTTTGGTCCAATTTCTGGAGTCATTGTGTTGCTCCACTCTGTTTCTATGCACAGAGGGTTCAATCCAGATTTCAGCTGGATGGGTAAATGTGGTGGGGGAAGTGGCCTGTCTTGCCCCTTCTCCTCAGGGTCACTCCTGCAGTTTACACCTAGCCAGGAGACCAACTGCTGAATGGGCCAAGCTGTGGGGTGTGGGATGCCCAGAAATGGGGTGTGAGAGCTGCTGAGAGTGGAGTCCATCCTCTTGTACAAGACAGATCCTGGATCCAGCCTGGGCTGTTTAAGACTTGTACCTCCATGTCATCCTTGTTTATAAGAACCTTATGAACCGAGTACAATTCTGTTCTTCTGTCTCAGGTAGACAAAACCAATGTACCCTCATCCCAGTCTCTCCAGGTGTTTTACCGTGCTAAGGCAGTTTGTGCCAAGGATGAAAATCTGCTTTAAAGAAAATTGTATGGAAGAACATATATAGGACAGAGTGATGCATGTTTACTAAGAAGTAAGTCCCATTGGGATTATTGGAGTTCACCTGAAGGTAGGTAAGTGTGCATAGGATTGGTGCATGCATAGGTTGTTATACTAAGACTCACAACAGTGTTTTGAAGTTTAACTTCAAGTTTATTATAGGGCTGCTTTGCACAAGGCCAGGTGACTTTGTTATTTAACCCAAGATGAATGTGACCACCATTGTGAAATGAAACACTGAACTGGAGCTATAAGGGATTGAGCTATGTCATGTGAACTCAGTCACCATCGATTATTTGAGGTTAAACAACTCACATAGCGCATTAGCACTAATCAAGGGTTATAGAAGTGTTGATGAGCCCCCAAATAGCCCACAATGGCTTGGTTCACACAACATGGTGCAACATATGCGCCCAGTGTGTCCCTCTGCTCATAGTGGGTTTAATAAGCCACAATGATGCAGCTGCGTTATGTGAACTACAAGGGGGTGCTGAAAAGTTCTCCACCAGACCAAGAAAACAACAAAATGAATAAAACAAAAGATTGAAAACAGAATAAATTATCAACACAAAAACAAACAAAAGTGAAGCAGAAAAAACAACACAGAACAAAGTGGCTCCGGCCGAGAACATTTCAGCATTTCCTCATATGTTGGATTGCTTAGCCAAAGCTCACAGCTTTTTAGATTTGATAATTCCAGTCTTTGATACTCAATCAATTTTAAGTGGATTTCAGTTGAGTCATCCTAAACTACCAGTGATTTCTTTAAAAAAAAAAGTTAATTTGTGGTGTCTTGGATTGAAATTCCTGCTTAGCTCCAATTAAAAGGGAAAAAGAACCCATTATGTTTTTGGCCTTCACTGGATATTTAGATAGCAATTTTCTACATCTCTGCTGATCAAAGCTTACAAGAACCTTGTGCCAAATTCTTCCTCATGTCCTTGTACTGAAAATATTTGTATTACAGAGATGTAGTCTGGTATTTGGAAAAGTGCTGAGAATCAGAAGTATTTTTTGCCATGAGGTAAAACTTTGCTGACACAATAATTGGTGTGCTTTGCTTAAATGTGGGAAAAGTACAGCACTTTTCTCCCATGCCTGAAGGTCTTGTGACCTTTTTCACAGCCCTGACTGATGAACTCCACCTGAAATAACACCCTTTTTAACGTTACAATTGGAAGTACGGGTCCTGTCCTTTATGAATCTGGGAACATAATATAAACATCCCTCCAAAAAAAAGAATGTGTTCCCGTCTTCATAATGGAAATCCCTCTGTATGGGACTGTCTGGCCTATATCACTGCCACCCATAAAAAGACTTTTAAGGGCTTATGTATAAGGCAAAGAAATGTAAAACTGGAAGTAAAATCAATTAAATCTTTAGAGTATGTATGCAGCCCAGCATTCCACCCCCACCTTCCTTCCTCCATATGCTATCTGGGGCTAATGGGTTGTGTAATTCAAAACAACTCATTGCCTACTTGTTCTCTGGGGGATCCTCTGCTCTTTAAAAGATTCCAAATTCCCTGGTGTGATAGGATGACTTGTAACCATTTCTGCTTCTTTTCATGGAAAAGCAATCCTAGAAAGAATCTCTTTCTCTCTCATTCTCTTTAAAAAATTATGAAATTCACATTCCTTTTTGTGGAAATTCACAAGTCTCATGAAATTCACATTCCTTTTTGTGATCTAACTGCTTGTAAAAGCTTGCATTTTCTGAAGATCAGCCCTGGTGTCCTTGCTGAACCACATGCATGCTGTTCTGGCCCCAAGACCCTTCCAGGCTGGAGCAGAATTGCTAATCAGACTGAATAATTTCAACAGGGTGGCTGTAAGAATTTCCCACTTCACTGCCAGAAAGCCTAAGCACCCTATTTGGCCAGTGGTTGATTTTTGAATGTAAAAGAAGGGGTCTAGCTTCCCTTTGTCTTCACATTGTCTCCTTCTCATTTTTGGCTTGTTATTGCCAATGGGCAGGTTCATATCTCATGTTAGCCTACTCTGGCAACCAGCCATGGTGGGATGGTTGTTTCACGACATTTGTGTGCCCAACAGATGATCAGGGTCACATGAGTTGTTTTCCCTCTCCTTCCCTTGCGGTCCTCCTGCCAGTAGCCCAGGAGCCCAAGTTGTCCCCCCCCCCCCCCCTGCTCGTGAGTCTTTTTTTTTTTTGCTCATCCATCTTTTCCCTTGCCTTTCACAACCTCCTATTTGACAGCCAGCGACAGCCCCTGAAGTGCCCATGCAACGTATGGTAGAGAACATCCCTGATAGGGCGCCTTTTGGGGGTAGCTTTAGAAAAGTTGTAGTTGGAATTGTGCAGATGAAGCGGCACATGCCTTTTCATGCCTGATAAATGGAGCTTCCTGTGGTTGCCTGCTATCAGATATGTTTGTTTCCTGTAAAGGGGGTGGGATGCATGTTTGCACTTCCCTGAGCAGCAAGAGTCTTGAGAAAAAGTGCAAATTTTGCATCACCCTGAGGACCATCACATCACGATTATTGGGGGGGGGGTATAAATCTTGCCACCCACTTTTCACAAGGAAAGATCTCTTGCACCTTTGCTTTCTCTTGGCAACTCACCTTTTGACACCTGTTGGGGGAAATCAAAAGGAAAAAAATGGAGCCGCTCTGGGTAAAAGTCCAGGGTTTGCAGCTGTTGCGATTTGACATCGCTTAGGCAAGTTTTTCCTTTTTTGGATTCCTAGAAGTATGCACCTCTACACCAGTGTTGCAACAAAGCTCTGTGGAATCCATCCCTCTAGCATTCATAGGCTTGTTCTCATGCCTGGTTCTGTCTTAGAGGGCAAACTGGGCCAAGAAGTCCTCAAATGCTCACAAAATGAAGGTTGCACAACTGCCAACCTTCTTCCATATCATTCACAGCACAACAGGTGCTCCACATGATGTGGAAGAGGAATGCCACTTGCAAAGGGTTCCTGCGGGTTCAATTCCCAGCAAGCGCTGTGCCAATGCTGGGCATGCTTGCTGGGAACTTGGGCTTGTGGCGGTGTCAGTGGACTGCAATTGGGGGAGTGGAGCCCAGGGAATCTGATGGATCCCCACCCCCAACCTGGATTCCTCACTCCACCCTTTCTCTGGTCCACTATACAAGCAATTTTTAAAAGCCGATGAAAAGATTTGTGTACATATAGGGTGCAATTTTTATTTTTTAAACAGGGTGACCAACCAGTAACAGCCCCTCCAATAGGTATCTTTTAAAGTATCATTTCCAAATACACTGTGGTTCTTCTAAGCCTTTCTTCCTTTTGTAAATACACACAACAGTGACCTCAAGTGTTGCATACCTTCTTCCAAGTATCTCTTGGTACTAAATCCTGAACCTTTTGCTTAATTACCGCTAGTGTTTAACTTTCCAGGTCTAGGACTCAGAAAGATTTGGTCTAGTCATATAGAGGCTGAGGCTGAGGTGGACCTAAGGGGTGGTGAAAACCTAATCTGAGCAATCTTTTGTCCTGCTTACTCTGCTGGGAGCTTGGGCAATCCCCTTCCTTTCTACATTGTCTGGTTCAGGGTAAAGAAAGGGAAATGCACATGCCTATAATACCAGGCTGACTTATCCCGGCCAGAAGGCAGGAAATGGGTCCAAGCAAGCAGCCCCACACTTACCCTGTTACCTCCTCCATGAAGATTCCCAGTTTGTTGCATAGAATGTCCTCTATGATTTATAGCACCCTGATCCGTGATAGGTCTACTGCAGAAAGGAGTTCAGCCTTAGCAGTTCGTACTGCGCGTTGCACTGCGACTGCTTGCTGAGGACATCGCATACAAAGTTGGTCCTGACATTGTTCTGGCATGCTCTTCTATCGGTCTAGAGAGGTGTGATGATGTGACTTGCTGCTTTTTATATTTCAGCAGATACCTGGGTATCTGAACTCTTATACAGAACATGAATAAGACTAGTTCTGTTCCAACATATTCTGCAAATATCAGAGATTACATTAGAGCTTGGTTTCTGAGCAACCATAACATTTGGGATCATTTGATGTGAAGTTTCAACTTAATATGCATGTCAAGCATAGATCCTCCCTTTACTGCTCATTTGATGGTTTTCCATAATCATTGTCCATTCATCTCAACAGCATTCAGCATAAATTATAGTTTCCTTTGAAAAGCAGCTTAACGTTTGCTGGGATGCTTTTTTAAGAAAAGCAAACAATAATTTTGTTGTTGCTTTAAATGCCCCAGTTCTCTAAGAAACTGTGTTTCATTATACTATTACTCTCCCAGCCCCTGCCCTCTGTGGGGATAGACTTGTACTCTGCCCTGCATAAATGGAAACATGGAGGAGGCTGACACTGAAGTCTGGGAGCACCCAAGTGCAGCACAGCCCTCTTCCAAGTCCTTTGTTGCGCTTGGGCACATACCCCTGTTTTGGGCTAACCATTAGCAATGGAAAGCTGGAAAACCATCATACTGCTGGACTTGGGAAGCAGGTCCTTCTGAACTGCCCCTCAGTTACTACCAGATGAGTCCAGCTCACCTCTGGGACAAGTATAAGCAGTAGAAGGTTGAAGAAGTAATTTTGTACAGCCTAGGGGGGCACCCTCTTCCTTCTACTGTCCTCCTGGGCCAAGAAGAGGCAGGGAAGGCATCATCTGCCCTTGGAGGAAAGCTCTTTCAGTGACTGCCCGATATTGCATCTGGTCTGAGAGGGTTCCCTATAGGCAGCTGGTTTGCTACTCTGGGAATAAAAAGGTAGACTAAGTATGGTTGGTTTTATATTCTTACTCGGACACAATGACTGGATCCCTGTAGTATTCAATGCAGAGAAATCAAATGCCCTCCTCTAAACCCATTTAAATTGGTGGCCATCACCATATCTTGTGGCAGGCATGACCATGGGCTGTGTGGAGAAGTGCTTCCTTTTATCTATCCTGATCCTCTTACCAAGTCTGGCCCCATCAAGAAGGAGTCCATCATATTAACCATTCTCTTGTTCCTTTGCCACGGCTTGCACTCCATTTGACATGTCCAATCATTGAAAAAGCAAAAGAGAAATAGATGGCAACCCGTGTGACTTGCACATGTCAAGAGGATATTAGTATCTTCTGAAGAGAGACTGGATTCAGATTTAGGCTGAATCAGCTGCACTGGCAGAAGTGGCTTTCCCTGCCTTCTCCTCACTGCAGCCCCTCCAACCCCACACAGACTTGGGAGATGTGCCTAATGAGATAAACTGTGGTGTGGGGCACATGGGTGATTTCCCCCAAATTAGCAGATGAACTATTCATGGATGGAGCCCTTCAGTCTGAAGGCCATCAACCTGATGTGAGCAGGGTGGATTATTTCACTGTGATTCCAAAACTCACAGAGGGGGAAAGGGAGCTGAAGTTTCGTCTCTCAACCAGCCTGCCTACTCTTGCCTAGCCAGCACGGCTGATCAGCAGTCAGGAACCTCTTTCAGTGAAAGGACAAAATTTCACTTTGAAGATGTTCTTAGGAGCTACATTCCCCTGGAAGGTGGGGCTGAAAGGGTGGCTCCAAGCATACCAGTCTGTTTTGGCTTACAATATATCACTGCTACTAACTAAGCCTTATGAGAAGCATTTCAACCTTTCAGAATGGGGGAAAAACAGCACAAGGACTAGGAAAGCACCAAAAAACAGGTGGCTGGAGGAGAATTTTGGGGTGGGGGAAAGGGTGCATAGAGGGCCCAACTGGGACCCAGAAGGGTCAGAGGTTCCTAATCCCTGAAATACAGATAGCTGCAGCTCCACTGGGCATAAGTCTTCAGAAAGAAAAAGCCCTAATGAGAAATGTATCCCAGCCATGGTCCCCAGAATTAATGTAATAAAACCCTTGTTGGGCCTATCAGACTTCTTCTCAAAAGCAGTCTCAAACTCGGTGGACACAAATACTGTAAGAGAACTTGAGTACACAAATACTGTAAACTGTAAGAGGCTGGAGAGCCGTTCGCAGAACAAACCCCTTGGCTTGCTAAGAACTACTTCATTCAGCAGCTACTGGTGTGATTTCAATGATGAGAGATATTGGGGGACGTGGGCAGCTGTAGAAGTCCGTGTTTGCTCCATCAACTATTCCCTAAAGTGCTACTCTCAAACTTCACTGTATTTAGAGGAGAGAAACCGTGGCAAGCCATCTAACACCTTGTTACTGGCAACTGCAATACAGACCTGTGTTCTCAGTTCGCTTCATGCAGTTTATAAAAGTACTCTGGTACAATTTATCCAGCTCTGTGTCATCAAATCCAAGGTTTTCATCCCATTTGGATCCAGTGGATTTCTCTTAGTCTGCTTGGCAAACTAGCTGGCACAGACTGAAAAGGATTCTCTTGTACTCCTTTCTGAAATTTTGATTCAGTGCTCCATAAACCACAGCATTCAAGCAGCTGTTAAAGTAGGCCATGAAGTAGCTGGTGGTAAAAAGCCATTCTGGGATGTCCAACGTTGGTTTCAGGGCCACCATGAAGCCAATGAAGTTTAGTGGTGCCCAACAGATAGCAAACAGTACAAATACCATAAACATGGTCAGGAAGTTCCAGAAGTCATGGGGCTTTATTTTGGGTTGGATGTCTGGCTTGACTCGCCGCCGGACCTGGAACACCAGTATCCAGATCCTCAGGTAACAGTAGCTGACAATGGTGATGGGCAGGAAGAAATGGACCACCACCACGACGATAGTGTAAAAGGGACTGACAGATTGGGCAAAAGTGCAAGAATACACCCGCGGATCGTACTTCAGGGAGTCCACAAAGAAGTTTGGCATGATTGACAGCAAGGTAAGGGCCCAAACGAGCCCCACATAATAAAGAGTGTTCTGGAGAGAGAAAAGCCTGTCATACTTTAGGCTGTGGCAAATGTAGCAGTAGCGGTTAATGGCGATGCCCGCAATGTTGAAGATGGAGCTCATGACGCTCATGCCCATTAGAAAGCCACTGACCTGGCAGTGGAGGTAGCCCATGGCCCACTCGCCATGGTAAATGGCTATCAGGGCGAGCGGGTAGGGGTATAAAGCCGCCAACAAGTCTGCAACCGCCAGGCTGACCACAAAGGCATTCCCTGGAATTTAAAAGTTAAACAATTACAGGCACAGGAACCATAATGCCTAATACCAGCAAGTAATACTTTGCGCACCCCCATCCTACTGGTGCTAGCATTCCATACAGCTCTATTTCTCACCTATGTCTCAAGCAACATATAAATGTTTCCAATCTCTAGGAGACCACCACCCTGCTGTCTCTGGGCACTTGCAAAAATAAAGGTGCAGGAGCCCTGACAATCTCTGTTGCATCCAACTATTCCTGGATTAGCGACTTCCTGTCCACACGTGCTCCACCTCTTGCTGCCCTCCCCTGAATTGTCCTGCCTGAAGATTGTTCTCCTGGAATAAATGCTTTCCACCAGTCATGGGCCCTTTTTGAATGTCCATATATCCCTTTGCACAATAGAACTGCCTTGAGGAGACAGGGTCCTTTACAGAGCACATACATATCAGCAAATGCAAATTTATGCATGTTTTTCTTTACCCGAGGGCCTGGGCCCCAGATATTTTTGGCATATAGCACCAGCCCCACTTCCCCTGTTCTTTCTTTACTAGAATCCCCAAGGCCCACCCATCACTCCAACTTGTGCGTTTCTATTCAAGTGTCCATACACAGAGCCAAGCAGGTAAGTCTTCAAGTCAGCGAGATCTAGTTCCTTTTGATTAGAACCCTGTGAACCCACCAAAAGAATCACAGTTTGAAATTTTAAAAAATTCTGAGGCCAGGAATGTTTTGCTGAGTACTCACAGCCCTTTCACACAGAAATCCCATTCCTGATTACTCCAAACTGTTTTCAAATGGGGGTCAGTAATCCTTGCACTCAGAGATATGCACTCAGGAAAGGGCAGGAGGGGAGTCTGACTTCCTGCACATCCATAATGGCACTGCCTCTGCACGGGAGGGGCGATGGAGGGGGCCTCGAACGTCCACAGGGGACTGCATGTGCGAGTTGCCTGTCCCTGTTGCTGCGGTGCCTCCAGAGAAAACAGCCAGTCTTGATGCACCTGGAGTGACTGGGTGGTGGGCGCATGGGAAGGCAACCAGGCCTTCGCAGTGAGAACGGTTCCATGCGAAACTGTGCTAGGATTATTATTTTCGAGAAAGTTGGTGGGTGGCGGTGGGGAACGGTTTTACATAACATGGAGTTAACTTACGGAATTCATTGCTAATAGTGTGGGAGTCTGAAAGACAGTATTATAGTGAAGGATTTTTTAAATGACTTTAGAAACATTTGGAAGCAAGGTGACATCAATGACTGTTAGCCAAGGTAACTGGACATACCATGTTCTTTGAAAGGGGTCACCAAACTCCTTATTGTCCCACTGTGGAAGCAAAGTCCAAATGAGGGGCTAATGTAGCACCATCTGATCTCTTGAACTCTGTCACTCCTCCTGGAGATGCAACTATATGGACTATATGGGCCTATTTCCCTGACCAAATATGGCCATTCTCTCCTCTCTTCCCTTCTGTTTCACATGGTTTTCAGCAGGGCACATAAAACCAACTCTCACTCAATAACTTTCTGTGCCAGTAAATTCTCATCACATTGAATCATGTCCCCTCTTGTTCTGGCCACTTGACCTCTATCCACAGGGGTTCAATAGGAAGGGGACTAAGCTTGTGTGTGAGTGGACAAGGAGGAAGTGAAAGGGCAATCTGGATTGTGGACTCCATGTAATGCTTCACTGGTGGCTATGAAATGCCATTTCTTTAACTGTGTCATAAGGCTTTTAATGGCAGGGACCCATCCATCCTCTCAATAGCTTTGAAGCTGGAATTTTGCAGGGACAGATGCCTGGGGCAGAATTCTTAAGAAGTTTGTAGCAGAGGATAGCTCCTCCCACATGGATCGGCTTCTGCTCCTGTGTGCCATGGCTTCCACATCACTAGAACAGTGCATTAGGTTAGGACTGGCAGTCACCAGCACTGCGGTAGAGCAGTACCTTGGCCATGTGGCGGGACTAGGTGAGGCTGATCTCCGTGACAAGTCAGTGAAGTTCTACAAACTAGGAAATGCCTAGCAGTACGAGAGTACCCATTATCCTGATGGAAGTACAAGAAAGTGTAAGGGCCCTACTTCATGGAATTATGGGAGCAGCGAGGAATTATGTATAATTAGTGGTCCAGGTAACAAGTGCGGATGATGATGATGATTCTTATTATTATTTGTTATGCACTGGCCTTTTTGGCTTGCAGTATTGAGTGTTGTGAGGGCTTGGCTTTAACTGGGCCCATCACATTCCACGCTGTGTCCTTATGGCATATAGAATAATTTAATTCTGCATGTCCCAGTAAGTGGGGAAATTATGCAGCTAGACTGGAGTTTTATCTAGCAGCAAATGCCGTCACAGAGCCAGAAAGGAAACGTGCAGCTTTGCTTAGCATTTGTGGAACACATACGTTTGACTTGGCCCAAGCCCTCTTGGCACCTGCTAAGCTTGCTGACATGACTTACGGGAATATTTTGTTTCGGGAGAACATTTTGCAGCACAGCCTTCTGAGATAGTACAACATAATGCTTTTTACAAGTGGAATCAGAGTTCAACAGAAAGTGTTTCTAGGTATATTGCTGAATTGCACCAGCTCGCACAGCCTGGCAATTTCTCACACTTGATGTTGCGCGATCATTTGACTTGTGGCTTGCATCACGAGAACCTACAGGGATGCTCATTCGCAAAGAAAAAGCTTATCTTTCAAGGTGCACAAGAGGAAGCTTTGGCTTCCGAAGCAACAGTTTTGAGTACAAGGGAAGTGCGGCTGGCAGGAAGTCCACTATGTTCTCAAATTCATAGGACTAGAAGCTCTGATTTGCAGGTGGCAGATGTTCACACGGTGTAGCATAACAGTCCCCAGTCAAAGTGGGACTAGTGGGAAATCAGAGATCCCTGCCAGTGCCAGTTATGCGGTGCAACAGTTGTGGAGGACATCATGAAAGGCATTTTTGTAAATTTAGAGATGGACAATGCTGTTTTTAGGAGCATACTGGGCTAAAGAAAAGCAAGACCTTTCCTGGAAAGCTGCAGAAATGAAGCCCCAGAAGTTCTGTACAACACAGTCTGTACAAGTGTCACATAATGAGGCAGAGGATATTGTTAATCATATTCAACCATGTGCACAAAAGAAATTAACAGTAACTGTTATGATCAAGGGAGTCATGTGCAATGAAAGTGGACTCTGGGTCAGGGTTCTCCATTCTTTTATCAGGGACTTACTGTCAGATGTTTCCACATATGGGCCCAGAGATTGTTCCTTTCCTTATCCAGATTCCTGATTATCAGGGTAATAAGATGAAGGTACAAAGTACGTGGGAGGTTGAAGTGCAGTACCATACATTTAGGGGGACTTTGCAACTACTGGCTGTTCATAGCCAGCATACCAGTCTGCTTGGATTGGACTGGTTTGGGCCTTTGTGGATTACACTCAGGGGTATCCATCATGTTAATATGCCATCTTCTGATGCTTTCGTTGCATTTAAGGTTGTATTTTCTGAAGGACCTGGACAATATAAAGGCCCACCTGTCTCACTGGCCCTTGATCCCACTGTGGTGCCTATTTGGATGAAACCTCACCATGTCCTATTTGTGCTCTGAGAAAAGATTGATGCTGAACTAGATCATCTGTTGGAACAAGACATATTACAGCCAGTGACATGTCCTACTTGGGAGATACCAATTGCCACACCAATGAAAGCCAATGGGGACATTCGTATTTGTGGTGACTATAATAAGTGCACCATAAACAAAGCCTTGTAGAAGCATCCATATCCAATCACAGTAGTGAGTCATCTTTTGGCTTCTCTGTCAGTGGGAAGAGTTTTTGCTAAATTGGACTTGGCACAAGCCTAATGACAGTTGTTGGTAGATGATACCATGGCTGATGCCCAAACCATTACTATTCATCGTGGAGCTTTCAGAGTAAAACAGCTTCAGTCTGGGGTTTGTGGGGCTCCTGGGATTTCCCAGGACCTGAAAGAGGACCTTCTTAAGGGAATCTCTGGTGTGGTACCAGATTTTGATGATGTCCTTATTGCTGATGCATCCACTGGGGAAATTGTAACATGGGTATGTGAAGTGTTGCATTGTTTTGCAGATGCTGGTTTTTGTGTTAAGTGTGAGAAATGTGTATTTGGTGTGCCTCAGATTGAGTTTTTGGGCTATTTTGTTGTTGCAGATGGTATTCATCCTGCTCCAGCTAAAGTTGAAACAATCCATGATGCCCAGTACCGCAGACTAAGCAGGAACGTCAAGCATTCTTGGGACTTTTGAATTTCTAACCTATGTTTTTGCAGCACAAAGCAACAGTAGCAGAGCCGTTGTATCTCTTTTGGATAAGAAGGCCAAGTAGCAGCGGATGGCTCAGCATGGTAGGGTTTTTCGTGATGTAAAAGAGGTTATCCTTTGACTGTGTTTTGGTTCATTATGATGAAAAAATCCATTGATCCTTACATGTTATGCTTCTCTATACAGTATTGGAGCTGTTTTAAGTCATCAACTTGTAGATCCTCATGTGGTCCCCTATTGCATTTTATTCTACAACAATGACTCCAATGGAAAGGAACAATGCAGAAACTGACGAAGAAGTCCAAACTGACAGAGTGAAAAATGTCCATGATCATGCTTATGGCCAGCCATTTATTATAGCTACTGATCATAAACTGTTGCTGGGATCGTTTGCCCCTAATTGTCAGTCACCACAGGTACTGTCACCATGTAAGCTCAGGTGGGCAATTTTTTTGAATGCTTATGATCATACCCAGTTGCATAGGCTGGGCAAGGGTACAGTCTGTGTCGAGTCATCTTCCTCTTCCATTGGCTGAGGAGGATCCTCTGTCCCCTTTGGAAGTCTTGATGTTACAGTCTTTATCAGAACCATCCGTTCAAGGGATTTATATTACAAGTATGTCAACTAAGGACCCAGTTCTTGCTTTTGTTCTTAATTGGGTTCGGAGAGGTGGCCACCAGGGAAGCTTGAGGAAAAATTTGCACCGCACATGATGAGACAACATGAATTATCAGTATGTAAAGTTTGTCTCCTCTGGGGAAATAGAGTTGCCATTCCCACAGTTTTGAGGCATTGTGTGTTAGAGATGTTCCTTGTTGGCCATCCTGCCATTGTGCAGGTGAAGGCTCTGACATGCAGTGGGTTAAGAGGTGCAATGAGGGCCAGGCCTCCAGGCTAGCACCACCAAATGCTCCAGTGCGTCTTTGGGAGTCCACAAAACCTCCATGTCATGGCTTCATTTCGAGTTTGCTACTCCAGTCCAAGTCCAGAGGTTCCTGATAGTGCCTGATTCATACTCCAAATGATTGGAAGTCATCCCTGTCTTAGCAATGGTGTCCCATGTTTTTGCATTGTGTCGACTTTTTGTAACGCATGGATTGCCAGTTGCTATTGTATCCAATAATGGCTCCTAGTTCACATCAGAGGATTTTCACACATTCCTTGCAGATGGTTTAATTCATTGCTTTGCTTCAGTGCCATTTCATCCAGTGATCAATGGGCAGGCCAAGAAAATGGTACGAACAACAAAGGAGGCTTTGAAATGAATTGTTGAGGGCAACTGGGATCGTAGCCTGGCAACTACTGGTTGATGCGACACATCGCACCATGCACTACCGCAGGCAGGAGTCCTGCTAAACTGTTAAGGAACAGGTGCCTGACAGTTCTTCTAGATCGCAAGCTCCCTGATCAAACTGAGAATCGATGAAAGGATGGGGTGGTGTGCAAAGGCCTGCCCATATATTTGCTCCAGATGACCCTGCTTATGTTGGGAATTATGGTTCTGGGTCAGCATGGATTCCTGTTACTGTGACACAAGCTACAGGGCCACTACCGTATTGGCCAGAGACATCAGATGGCCTTGTGTTGCAATGACACATGGACCAAATGAGGGGACATGTACTTGAGTCGTCTGTTCCCTCTGCAAGTGGGAGTGACACAGGAGTCAACAATACCCCAGCAGCAGGAATGGGTGAGACAACTTCTGCTCAGGAATCAGTACAGGAACATGTTGACATGGAGCCTGGGTTTAAAAGTGAGTTAACAGCCACAGAAACTGATGTTAGAGCAGAGATTACACCACCTGCAGTGCAGTTATGGTCATGCACAGTGTAACAGCATTGGACCAAGGTGTCCGAAGCCCTTTGGGGTGATGCATCAGCCCTTTTGGCTTGCCGTATTGAGAGCTTGGCCTTAATTGGACCAATCACATTCCATGTGTGTCCTTTGCCTTCCAGTTTTCTTCCTCGCCTGCATTCACTGCTGGACTGACAATGTTGTTTTATGGAATTACAATTAAACCTGTCGTTTTAATTCTTCATGGATGTCTTATCTTTTGGAGACATAACATTATCAACACCACTACCATTAGACTTCTTTTTTGTAATCTGTTCATGAAGCTTTTTGGCCAGACAACAGGGCAAATGCAGTAAAGAAATATTCCTATCTTCACTGAAATACAATAGAAAAAAACCCTTTCTTAGCCACACAGAGCACTGCAGGTCAAAGAGCCCATTGGAGTATTTGCCTCTGGCTGCACTGCTACATCTTCTCTGTGTTCAGGGCTCCCAGTCAAGCAAGGAAATCACTAGGCAAATACTGGTTCTATGTATGTGTTTCCTTTCCTGGACTAAAGCAAATAACTTCCAAGACCACATGGCAAATCCAGTGCAGAACTGGGACAGTAACCTCATCTCCAGGTGTTTGCCCAGTGGCCCTCCTTGGGCCTTTCCACTGAGGAATGAGACAGGAAATCACCCTTTCTCAGTGTGGGTCCTTAGTCAAACTTGCTGTACAAACTCAAGTGATTCACCTAAATCTGAATTCCCAAAATGAAGTATCAGCCCGAGCCCCTCCTTTCAAGCCACTGGCCCACCATGAGATGCAACAAGAAGAAGTGCTAATGCCTGGATCTCTGAAAAGCAATGCTGCAGATCATCAGCTGGGTGTAGCAGCTTTCCAAGGGATTTAAGCTTAATGTCATTAGTGGTAAAAGGCATGAAGATCCTATCCTTTAAAGGGTTGTTCAGCTGTGCATAGGTAACTTTGGAGCTCGTCCTTCAGTATGTTCTCAGTGACCTCTTGTCTACATAGCACTCATACAGTTTTTGGGTTTTGCTGGTTTGCGTTACAATACTAAATCATTTTCAGGCAGCCAAACTGGCAGCAATCTCCAAACAGGAGAGCAGCTGCTGTTGGTAGAAACTGCATATGGCAACTTTCTATAGACTGAAAGGCTGTTTGTTCTTAACACCTTCACCAGTCATGCACTTGCAAAAGCAAAGTAACCGAATGCAAAAAGATGCTGCAGACCCAGCTATATATCTTCAGGCTGAAAACAAATCTTCAAGTGAGTTTCTACTTGCTGGTAACATGTGATGAATTCAGCCCCCTTTGAGTTCCTGAACTGAAGTGTACTTGAGATTTTACTGCTCAAATGTTAAAATTGTGTACACACAAAAAGAACTGCCACTCTGAGTCAGCCACTCAGAATAGTTGCTAGCCCATTTTATGCAGTCTCTTTCAGCTACAGGGGTTGAGTGCTATGAACATCAGAAGAAGCTTAGAAGAAGCAATTACTGAGTAGTTCACCTATGTTGTTTAATTCCTTTTGGTGCTTGCATTGTGGTTTATGCACTGCAAGCAATGTGAAGCTGCACTAAAACACTAGTTTCTTCCCCCATCAGCATGCCATTCATTCTCAGCCTTGGAGATTCTCAGGGGCCACATCATGATCTTCGTTTTTCAAGATGCTGATTTTCAGGAAGCAGGTCATCTTTGCATTCAGAAAGGGAGGAGTCCTTTGAAGGGCATCCCAAGTCATAAGGGCCCTGATGGATCAGACAGCGTCGTTTCTGCAGTGTCCTGTCAGTCACCTCTGAGAAGGCCACAAGGAACACATGTGGACAATAGGCTCTCCAGCCAATGATATTCAGCTTAGTATCACTGGTGTTTACAATGCCTACTTCTTCTAAGGCAGGTGCTTACTCCCTGCACATCCTGCTTCCTTCCAAAATTGTGCAGGGTGTGTGTTTGCTGACACCACTGAAATGATTCTAGTAATGCCAGCAGTGGCAGCATTTGACTTCCAGTGGATTCGGCTCCTCTGCTCATAAACTGCCCGTCTCTTGTTTAAAGCAGCCAAAGAGTTTTGTGGTGCCTTAAAGACCTATGGCATAATAAGCTTTTGAGGGCTTAAGTCCATTTGGTGCATGAAGTGTTCTCCATTTGCAGAACAGGCAAAAAGAAAAAGTAAGCAGCAGTCCTGGAGGAAAATAGAGTGCAAATGATACAGATTGGGATCATTCTGTTAAAGCTTAAATGCATGTGTGTGCATTCAGAAACAGGATAAGTATACACTGAGCAATCAGAAAACACTGTTGATAATATATACATTAATTTTGTGACTGTCAAATTTGCTGCTGCTAGATGCATCGATAGAGAGCCTTCCCCATGTATGCCTCTTGAAAGCTGCCTATTTAGTGTTAATTGCCCTTGCTTGGAGCAGTTGTTATGATGTCCAAACCCAGACATGGTACATGGCTGGAATGGTCTGGAAACCAACCATCCCAGCTATCCACCCTCACTGGCTTGGCATGACACGATAACCCAGATGCATGACTGGCAAACGAAAATGGGCCGCTACTGTGTATTTTCCCTCCATGAACATGTGAACCAGGGGTGGGAGTTATAGATCAGGGGAAGGATTAAAGCTTTTCTGAAATGCAGTACTCTTCAACGCATCCCTATGGTATTTCTGAGCAGCAAGACAAAGCAAAAGGTGGGGATCCTAATTAATCATTTTGCTTCCTTTAAGTTCGGTAGTCCCTCATCCCAGAGGCCAATATTAAGCACCTCTTGGAAGAGCTGGCATGAAGAACAGGCATGGCTGGGCAACTGCCAAGGGCCTACACCCCAGCAGGGGCCAACTGAGATGATGCCTTGGGGTTACTCCTCCAAGTCATCACTGCAACCTGCTTGTTAACCTGCCTCTCACTCTCATCCTGACAGCAGTGGCGCTCACTGGCTGCCTGTCGGGATGGGAAAGAAGAGGAGGCACAACAGCAGCAGGTGACAGCAGTGGTGCAAATGGGCTTCCCATTCAGGGTGTCTTGCTCAAGCTCCTCCAGTGACACTGCCCTGCAGAATGGAGCCAGGGCCATGCCTATCCTCAACGGATCCCATGCAAGCCTCCTGCCCTTCAGCAAAAGGGGAGCACACAGAGTCCTAATCAAGCAGCAACAAAGAATGGTATGTCATCGTATTGGAAGAGTGGGAGGGCTTCGAACCATCTGCTATAGTGTGACTAGATCACCCCAGCAGACCCTGCTGAGCAGCAACATTTTTTAATTCACCTAACCCAATTTTCTGCTCCTGCTAGGTCTTGGCCTCAGAGGGTGGCATGAATGGGAAGCGGCAGCAACAGGAACCAAGGCAGAGTCTGCTCCCTTTCCAGGCACCTTAGAGAGATGGAAGACCAACCAAAGCATGGGCCCCAGTCCGTCAGGGCAGCATCTGAGGTCTCAAGAGCATGAGGGAACAAGAGGAGGGGTTGGTTCTGGAGGGAGACTGAGGTGGATGTCCTTTGGCCAGCCATTACCTGCTTTCCTCAGCTTCTTGTTCTTGTAGACGGACAGGATCACCAGAAGGTTCCCAAAGATGTCCACAGCAATGGTGATGATGAGCACCACAGCAAGGAGGGTCACCACCCACACGGGATAGAGGCCCTTCCCTGTTCCTAGATGAGAAGACCCGTTCTTTGGCGAAATCCCATCTTCTTCCATTCTCCTTCACTGCTGGGGGCGGCAACGCATTCAGCACCTCTCAGCAACGCAGGGCCAGGCACAGCCATGGACGGGCCCCATTCTCGCTTGCGCGGAAGGGGGACTCTCCTCTCTTCCCAGCTAGCGGAAAGAAAACCGTCCGTCTGCACTGGAAGCCCGACGAGCCTCACCCCCGGGAAAGGCGGTCTGGGGGTTTCAGGACCGGGCCCGCCAAACGACTCGCGAAGCCCTGAAGGAACAGGCGCAAGCGCAGCGCCTCGCCGCTGGAGTTTGCCGGCAAGTTGCTCGCCGCAGGCAGGAGCACGTGGCCCGGAGCGCTCCTCCTGCCGCACCTGGGCGCCGTGCTCAGTCCTTCCCGCGAGGAGGCCGAGTGGCGTCCGCTGCGCGGCGACTGCAGGCTGATCGCGAGGGCGCTGAAGAGGAGGGCGCGGAAAGGGTCGCCCTCCCGGCCGCGCCAGAGCCGAGGGAGAATTGCTCGCGGCTTCTCTGGATCGCCGCTCGAGCGCTCGCCCGCGTTGCTCTGCGCTGCCGCGCTCGGCCGCTCCGGGCGTTTTCCCTGCGGGAGCAGCGAGGTGGGCACGCTGCTACCGGGGCGCGTTCGCCTGGCCGTGGAGGGCGCTTCCCTCCGGCCCCGGCCCGGGACACCGCTCACGGGCTTTCAGCTTCTCCGCAGCAGCAGCCGCAGCAGCAGCGCAGCAGCAGCGCGCCCTCCGGCCGTGTGGGGACGACTTGCCCGCCCTTTCCGCAAAGGCGCCTACGGAGGAGAGGCGGCCAGCGCGTCTCCGCTCCTTTCATTCCCGCGCCGTTCGCTCGCCCCTCTCTCGCCTCTGACGCCGCTTGCCTTCATCAGCACGATCGCCCCGCTTTTTGGCTTTGCCGGATGGGCAGGTTGGAGGCGTGGATCGTTGTCCGACGGGATGATTGGAGAGTTTCCCTTTGGAGATCTTGGGGGAAGGGGTGGCGGCGGAGGTAAGGGCAAGGCAAAGTTTGCTATGCACGTTGGGGAGAGCTCCCCCCCTTCCTCTTTGCCCTATCACCGATTGCTTTTCCGGTCGTCCAGAGGCGCCTGCCTTCACCGGCTCTCTGACCCAAAGGGTTAACGGGGAGGTCTGCATGTGTGTATAGCGGGGAGGAACTCCCGTCCTTTGGCCCTGAAAGTCTGCGACGGTCGAGACGCCGCCTCTTTCCACAGTTCTGCAGCCCCTGTCCCCTCACTTGTTGCTGCGGCTGGCTCGGAGGGTCCAGCTATTAACTCCCTTCATCCTGCGGAGGTGTGGGAAAGAGAGGGCTGCGAAGTCGTTCTGGCACTTCGAATTAATGCAGCGTCTTAGTACGTGTTGTCATAACTGGTGCTACTGTGTGTGTGTGTGTGTGTGTGTGTGTGTGTGTGTGTGTGTGTGTGTTGTAAAGGTGTCACACAGGTGCATGGTAGAGAGTCATTTCAGCTTTTTTGCTACTTGCCATAAAACCAAAGCACAGTTTGTTGCCACTTTTAGATTGCCTGCAGATCAGGAAAAACCCTGTCAACACTTGATTAAGAAAGGGAAGGATTTATCCAATCCAGGTAATCTGCTGGAGACCCCGACTCTTTTCTTTCAACCCCTACCCCGATTTCCTTCTGTGCCTCAGTAAATGTTAGTAGGTGCGGTTTTTCCTTTACATCACTGGAGGACTAATTTTGTCAAAAGAGAAGTACAATTTCAAGCTTCACCACACATTCCCAAATAATTTATTCTACAGTAGAGGCAAAGGCTTCAAATGGTCTTTTTGCAAAAATAAGTCTTACCTGATTGTTAAAAATGATCCCTTAGAAATAAATCTAACTCCAAGTGTCTGACTTCCAAAATAAAATGATAATCCCAACACGGGAACATCTTTCTAAATTCCTAAATTTGAATGGAATTTATTTCCAAATATAAGTGTACCCCAAGCTCTCAGTAGTTAGAAAGTCCTAAGGCAATTCTGTGGCTGTACTTTACAGTGGCCTTTACTGTTCCTGTGATTAGGCATGCATAGGATGGACTTGAGCTTTAAATGCAATTAAAGTTACTGATTTTAATTTGGGGTTCAGTTCTGGGTGCTGATTATTACCTTTAAAGCCCTGCCAGTTAAGGCCAGGTCACTAAAAGGATGGCGTCCTCTTGTTTGAAGTTGCCTGTGACCGAGCTGGAGAGCTGTTTGGGGCATCCCATCTGCAACTGGGGCAAGCTGAGAAAGATGATGTTAGCATGCTTTCTGTGGGACACATGCCCAGGTTGTGGGCCTCCCCTTTTGATGAGATCCTTCTGGTCTTCTTTGTGGGTTGATTCCAGATTTAAATGTAGGGTTATTCCATAAACTGTTGTCACCGAGAGGAAGTGAATAAGCGAGTGACTCTTGCTTCTTTGCATCTAGCTTTCTAAACTGTGCAGGAATGCCCTATTTCTGGGTTGCTTTCATGATGTGCAAATTGGACATCTGGATTAATTAGGGGGTTAAACATCCTAGAGTTTTGTTCCCTGGCTGTGGTCTGCCTGTGCACCTTTCTTTGCCTTTCTCCTTAATTTGTAAATGGATATTAAAAAGTTTCATAAGTGTGTATACATGAACTAAACTTGCAGTGCTCCACAAATTTGCTGCTCTACAGCTGTTGGAATCCAAAAGGTATTGGCCCAATAGATGTTGGACTCTGATTCCCATTAGCTGCAGCTGTGTGGCCAATGGTCAGGGCTGATGGGATCACTGGGATCATGAGACACTTGGAAGGTCCCAATTTCCCTGCCTTGAATAAGGGCAAAAACATTATACATTATCATTTCCCTTTATTTCAGATCATCTTCAATGAAGCCAATTATGTGGCAGTGTAAGGATGACCAGACCACAAATCAGGATTTCTGCTGCAACTGTGGATGGGAATAATAGTAGAGGAGGACTTTCCTACACACACAACTGGGAGGAGATGCGGGATTCCTTTGGCTTGACCTCATTTCTATAATGTTCAACCACAGGGGACAACTTTCATAACTGTGAATGCCTGTGGAGATTGCTTGAGGACTTTCTATATAAAATTCTTCCCATCCTCCATCAATAGGACAGCCATTCAATTCAGTAAAGTTAGAGAAGGTTGCTGGATTTATTGCAGTCAGAAGGGTTCCTCCTTGAAAGAGAAAGACCAAATTGTTTTCCTAAGTGTGTCAACCCATAGACAGGGGTGAAATAGCAACCCGTTGCAGCCCATTTCAGCGGCCAGCTCTTTGATGGAACAAACCTGTTGTGTAAAACACATTTGCAGCCCACCAGGATATGAAGCAAAAAACAGGTGTGAGGTGTTACTTCCAACAACTGTGATTTTCTTCGACAAAGCCATTCCCTTAAAAAGGACCCTCTCGCCTTCAGTCTAGCACTCAGCATCCTCATGCCAGTTTGTGTCTGACTCATCCAGGTTTGGCACCAGTTCAGCATCATTTCTGACCCTTCTTCCCTCCATTGTCTCTTGAGGAGGGGGAAAAAAACCATTTGGAAGAATCCCTGGAGAGATTTCCAGCACTGGACAGCTCTGCCAGATTATAGCATTCCTGTCCCTCAGCCTCATTGTTCTCGGTTTTTGCTCCAAGCCAGGGGCGACCCAAAGATCCCAAGATGAAGGTGAAGGTTGCGCCCCCTCAGTTCCTTGTGCAGAAGCTGACTGGACTGGCAGCTGAATCTGTCGTCAACATGGCTAGTGGCACAGCATCCTGTAGCAGTCGGAAAGACAGCAGGGCAGGCCTTTTGGCCCACTGTTCACCTCAGACTCCTTGCCACTGCCTCCCAGCTTCTGCTGCCTGACGTGAATGACAGGGCTGGCCCATGTAGGGGGCATGGGGAGCACAAAACTGCACGAAAGCGATTTGACTGATTTTGGGGTTCTTACATAAAATGTAATCCACTTTAACTGGATTGTCAGTAATGCCAGCCAGAAGATGTTGACATGCTAATGTCTGAAATGTGGCATGTAAGTGTTGCATTTCCTTGTTGTATATGCATGGCAGTAAAAATGCATTATGCGTAACACATTTGAGGAAGCACCCATATGCAAGGATTACTTCCAGGTTGGAAAAATGGTAACATGGAAAACATGAGATACCCTGAAACATGAGATTTAGTCTTCATAGGACTAGAGGAGGTGGAAATGTTTGTAGCCATAGGAAGGTTGCTCACTTATTGCTACATAATAGAAAAGCTACTCACATTCTTGTGTGGTATCTGATGCGGCATTGTGGCCTGAAATCAGTGATGCAGCCACCAGCTGGCTTCCTAAGCTATGGCACAGTATAATAGAGTAGCTGTGCCAATACAAATGATCCAGGTGCGCCAGTAGGCTGGATTCATCTGTTGATGTAAAGCAGGCAAGGAGGCACTCAGATCTGGTCCCATCCGATTTTATGTCTGATGAATTCCCCATAATTACAGGCCAGTCAGGACCATTGCCTGTATGATGAGCCAAATCTCAAGTCAAGGGTGCTGACTGACCTTTAATGCTGTTTGAAGGCTAAGCAAAACATCACCATTACCTCCCCTTCTCTGTTGTGTGCTGGTTATCAAAAAGCCCGTATTCAATCACAAATAAAACATTAAAAAAGTATCTTTTATTGCTTTTGATAGACAAATGTCCATAATAAACTCTCACAGAGAAATGTTCATATAACTAAGGTCGTATAGTGCAGGCCAGCCTTGTATTAAATAATCTGCTCCATCCCATTTTGGCTCTATTTTCCAAGGGTTTGTCCACAAACAAAATCTCTCATACACAATCTCACATGCACAACCTTGCACAAATGTATGCATAAGACCTGTAGTTAAGATGCTGTGACAGGGATGATGTAGGCAGAGTCAGCACGTTCTAATTTCTCATTATTTCCTAGAGCAGGCATAGGGAGGTGCTTCTTAACTATGGTGACTGATTAATTATGGGAATTGCAGAAAGATTGCTTGGGTCTATCAACCACGATGTGCGAGTGCCTTGATTTGATTAGTATGTTGTTCTGAATAGAAAAGATGCCTCTTACAGGAAATGGTCAGTGCATGTGGCATACAGTAGCACCCTGCTTTCATACGCTTCCATGTTCTACCTTTCACATGCTTTACGGTCAGTTGCCATCCACTGTTAGAGACCTGCTACCGTCTGTGGCATAAGAAGAGGCAGCATTTTCTGCTTAGCATCTCTTTCCCCCCATTACCTTTGCTTAGGTACTGTTTCCTGACTGTCAGAGCAGTATGGCAGTGCAACCCATTACCTAGGAAGGTTGTGGGCTCTCCTACACTTAGAGGCATTCAATATACAGCTGGGAGAACATGAATGGGACGGTGCAAGTCAGTGCCCTGCACTAGCAGGCAGCTGGACCTGATGGCCTTCTGGCCCCTTCCAACTCTATTCGGCGATTCATTCTAATACCGGGAAGTAGACAAGCCCATGAACACAAGCGAGGCTAGAATGGCCCTCTGTATAACAAGTGTGAGGACACAGAACTGCAAGGCAGCCTGTCCTCAACCTCCCTGCACAGCTCTTTTTGGGGTGCTTTTGCTCCAAGGAAAACTGCCGATTCTAAACCAAAGGCACACCTTCTGACCGCTGCTCTGCAATGCTTTTATTTCCCCGTATTTCTCAGGAAATAACCCACACAACGCTAATTTCTGCTGTCTTGGCAACTGACTGCCACAAAGGTCTGCTTGTTCCCTCTTCACAAGTCCTATTTTTTGTGAGGCCTCTTGGCCAGACACATTCATGCAAGGGATGGGGAGTGGGCGCTGCAGTTCTCTGTCCACATGTAAAGGAATCACTTATTCCTGAGAAGGCGTTGCTGTCACCACTCAGTGGGATTTCCTTTATGTGTTTAGCTATGCAGTTCTCTGTAGTTCTCCAAGGCAACAAGGCCCATGTGGAATCCAACCCCAGCAGAGGTGGGTGACCAGGGCCGTAGGCAGAAACACCAGTAACTACATGTGGAGATGTCACAGTTAAGAATGCAACGAAGTTGTACATTCCAGGAAAGGAATACTCCAAGAAGAGTTCCTCTCCTTCCAAGACTTCATGCCAGATGCAATCTGATATGCAGCACGCTGCATTTCAACCAAGCACCCCTGCTAGAACATCACCTCTTCACAGCTCCCATAGTCACTCTCCACCATGTCGGAGCCCTCATAGTGAGGAGGCGGGTCTGCCTGAGTCCTGGCAGTGGAGGCAGGCCTCACCTCGCAGTCTGCATAGGAGGGCTGGGCCACGCTGAGTCGCATGCTCACCCTCTTGAACCCACTGTCGGCATGGTAAGGGAGCCCCTCATTTTCTACCAGCTGGGAAGGGTAGTAGCTAATGGCAGTGTATTCGTTTTGACACTGGGAAGCAGGCAGCTCAGCAGGACCAGGGGGCAAAAAGTCTTCCAGATTCTGGTTGCTGTAGCGGGCTGGGATTGGGGCCCGCTTGTTGCTTTGGTCGAGCGGGAAAGGAAAGCCACCGTAAAGGCCAGTCGAACTGGAGTCCACAGACGGAGGAGATGGATGGCACGGCGAAGGAGGGCGGGGGCCTTCGATAACTTCATACTGGTGGTACTCTTGGATATCTGGTGGCTGGTATCTCGGTGGCCAGTAGGTCATTTCTCCTGGGTACACTGAAATAACATCAGAAGCAGATTAATATTTCTCAGTGAAAGTGCAATTGGAATGCTGTATCTGCTATTTTTCTGTGTTTATGAAATATTGTTACCCCCTGAGAGCGATTGCCTCCAAAAAGGTGATGCATAGATTTATTTGATTTCTAACCCACCCCATTAGCCGCATGGCTCCCCTTAAGCTGCTGCCCTTGGCACACTTACTAGGGAATAAGTTCCACTGAACTCGGCTGGGCTAATTTCTGAGTAGACTTACCTAGGACTGCCTACTCTAAGGCAATGGATCCATCCACCCCATAGCTGAATCTGGGCATCAAATCCCCTTGGAATTAATTAGCATCACATGAGGACAACCTGGCAAGCCTCTCCGGAGCATTGGGTCCTCAGGGGCAAGAGCTGCCCTCCGTGCACTGGGAATGGGAGATGGAGGCCTGCTGCAGGACACCTGCTTCACTCAGGCAGGGTCCAAGGACAGTGCAGACCCCCAGCTGAATGGGGTTCCAAATGGAGCGCAAGTACAGCAGGATGCCCACCGCAATCCTTCACCTTCCAGCATGGGAAGGGGCCTGGTGGGGCGGGGGGCAGGACAGGGAGCCCTTCTCATGCCATGCCAGTCATGCCTGAACAGGAGGAATGTGTTCTAATAAACAGATACATAAATGATGTGATGCACGTGACATATTCCAGACCACAATCAGTGACCAGTAATCACATGTGTAGTTTATGAATTCTATTTTAAGAAAATAATAAACAGGTTTTTAAAATGAAGGGAAGTCTGTGGTTGTAAGTTACCCATTCCAGCTGTTAGGGATGTGAAGTATATTAAAAGAGGGCCTATTTTGAAAAGTTGTGTCCAAATTTTGGGCTCCTAAGGAAAGGCCCAAAGATCCAAAATGCATAATATCAAGGCTAAGATTGTTTGTACGGTCCTGGTACCACTGACAGATCTTGCAAGGTCCCAGTTGTCGGACAGCAAAGGGTGGGCATGGTGTGCCCAATCTGTGTTGAAAATAAGGGACAGAAAGCAACTGAGGATGCTATCCAGAAATTGGAGGGTTCCTTTGACACTGGTGAAACTGGAAGACCTCTGAAAAGATGTAAGGGGCTCCTATTCACCATAATGGCTAGATCCAGGTCCCTTCATATGAGGGAAAACGATGCTGGAAGGCCATTTTCGGTCAAGATCACTGTGCTGGCTGTTGAGCGGAACCTCGAGAGCAGGAGGATTAAGGCGGTAACAGGCCAGTTCACATGATCAGACTGTGGTGCTGGCGGCCAGCCATTTGGCATAGCTAAATAGTGCTCACACAGCCCTAACACAGGTCACGTGGTGATCGTGTGAACCTGGCCGATGCTGATGGATGAACTGAAACATGATATCAATACGAAGGATGAAATGAAACAACTCATGATATTTATTAATGCCACTTGACGGGTTGTTCACACACAGCCTCTCAGTCTGTTCCTCACAGGTTTTGACTCACTTTATAATCAGTATTGTAGCACACACTAACTCATCACTGAAGCTGATGCTTTGTGCTTAAACCTGGTTTTTGAAAATCTGATTGTTTATATATGCATTCTTTTGACATTTATGAACTGGAAGAGGGATTGCTGGCTGTTTGTTGTGGTTTGGATTAATACCTTCTGTCTTTAATTGGATGGTTGTAAGATGCTAGGCGATTAATGCAGGAGTGCAGAGAACCATAATCCATGAAGGATGTATGAGAAATCTCCATGACACGCCTCCCTTCTGCATCTGTTGTTTCATACAGGCATGGCGGTCAGCTCTCTCTTACCATCCAGGTTAATTCTAGCTCAGGAAATCCCTGTCATGCCTGGGCGATGATAACTCGCTCATCCTGAAGAACCTGCTAGTGCCAAAGTTATTATTTTAGGGCTGTAATGCTGTTCTCCGGAATACTGAACAGTTCAGAAGCTGCATGATGCGGGATTTGAGACATCACTGCACAAAGTTTTCCGTTTGAATAACAGTCAGTAGGGGATGGCAT
>NW_025336480.1:18116729-18143691 GCF_004798865.1 Varanus komodoensis
TGACAAATTCTCAGCTGTATAAGATGCAGTGTCATATGCTATCATCAGTGCTCATATAGGTGGCTACTGACCGAAGCAGGGAAATTTACACCTCAAAAACATCACTCTGACTGGGTTCACACAACACAATAACCCTCCCTCCAGGGTTGCATATGGGTTGATTGTGGGATGACATTGAACTGTGGGCTATTGTTGAAATGTGTGTTACCTGGTCATGGTTTGTTATCTATGAAGAGAATCCATGGTTTGTCGTTAGGTTGTGGACTGAGGGTTGTTTGTTCTTAAACCATGGCTTGTTATTGCGGCTGGATTCAAACAATACAACACCCCACAGTTCAACAGCAACCTGTACTCAACTGCTGAGTGTGAGTCACTGTGGGGCAGTGAGTCCATGTGTTAAGAGAACAAACTTTACCACGGGGTTGCTGTTTCGAGCAGTAGCCCCATGTTGAGCGCATTGCGCAGTTCCATTGCATCACCCTGGAAAGCAACTTGGATTTCTTCCAAACAAGTCTCCAGTCTACCCCTTTTACTTAAGTCTTTACTTAAGTCTTACAGTCTTAATTATCACTTTATACATAGGGACATTCTGTGAGCAAACATTTCCATTGTTACTATTACACTGCATTTATATCCTGCCTTCATCTGCTGCTACATTTTTATTCCCGTCGACAACCCCATCAGGTAGGTTAGGCTGAGAATGAGTGATGGACCAAGGTCACCCAGGGAGCTTCATGGCCGAGCAGGGACCAGAAGCTGGATCTCCTGGTTTGAGCCTCCAACTGCCACACCACACAGGTGCTCGGAAAACATGCAGAATTTCTCTTCTGAAGGTGAGTATGTTTTTGTTTCTAAGCCTCTGGTCCTTATCTCTCCTTAACTCCATATTGCACTCAGGGCGGACTTTGTCATTTCCCCCCTCTGTTCAGATTGCTTCTCCAGTCAGTCTGCTGCTTCATATGAAGCTTAGATTCATCACATGACGTTATTACTGAAATACGTTGTTCCTGGCATGTGAGAGTCGTAGTTGGATTCCTTGACCTCCACGTGACAACTACACCAAGTTAGCTTTTTGGACATGGGTCTTTGACATGGGAACTTGGCTTCAAATCATGAGGCTTTCTATTGTAAGCGGCCTCAATACTTAGGTGGTCCCACAGCTCAATCCATGTCATTAACTCCCTCCTCACTGTAATTAACTTCAGTTTTGAAATTAATCCTTAGATGGGCTTAGGACTGTATCACAGGTTAGATTTATCATCAACCCAAAGAAGTTTAAAGAATTAACTCTAGACTGAAATGCTGCAATTAGTTGTTCTTTACTAAACACAGTTGTTTTGAGTTGATTTCAGGTTCTCTGTATGCAGTTTCCTTTTGAAGAAGACCCTCTGATCCATCATAGGCTATGGTATCCCCACCCTCAAATGATTGCCAGTCTGTTTCATTTTTATCAAAGGTGCAAGAACAGCCACATATCTCAAAATCAGAGAAAAGTGCCAGATTTTAGCTGATCTTTGGTATGTGCAAACGTTCTTATTCATGGAACACTGAGATCTGTACATTTTAATAGCAAGACCCATCACAAGTCAGTCCTTATGGGAAACGACGACGACTCTGGAAATCAGAATAGTGATCAATTGGCAGAGTTATCGAGTGGAAAGCTACAAAAATCTGCCTATTGCCTGAGCAACTGGCCTACCAGCCCCATTTTTATCCAGCTGTTTTCTTCACACAATGAAAAGGACATAGTAGTCGAATTAGTGCACTAGCTTATCCCCATGTAATCACTGGGGGATAATCTTGCTATGGTATGATAGCATTATTATCTCCCTTGACAATGGGAGAGATTTGTGCAAAAGTGTGAGGTGGGGCAAAAAAGCTATAAAAGACACGATTTCTTTCAAAAGCAAAAAATGTCATGAAATAGCAGGACACTGCTGGGACTGGGGTGGGGAGGCAGACTGGCGTGTGTGGCTTCTTTTAATGACAACCTGAGTGCTTCTGTGCTTGAGTAGGTCAGCTGGAAAGCTTTTAACAAACTGGAAATGAAACAACCGTTTTGAAAGATCACAGAATGGAGGGAGGAGTTGTGTTGCTCATGCCTACTGATGTAAAAGCATGTCAATTAGTTTGTTACACTGACCCGACTCCAATTGCATTTCTCCATCTCAAAATATGATGCTTGAAATGCTGGGAAACTGAAATTTCTAAAACTGAAATTCTATCATGGTAAAAGGCATCTAGAAATCAAGAGGAACTAGAGATCAAATTGCCAACGTATGCTGGATCATGGAGAAAGCTAGGGTGTTCCAGAAAAACATCTACTTCTGCTTCATTGACTATGCTAAAGCCCTTGATTGTGTGGATCAAGTTCTTAAAGAGATGGGAGTACCAGGCCATCTTATTTGCCTCTTGAGAAACCTCTATGTGGGTCAAGAAGCAACATAGAACTACTGATTGGTTCAAAATTGAGAAAGGAGTTTGGCAAGGCTGTATGTTATCCCCCTGCCTATTTAACTTACATGCAGAGCACATCATGAGAAAGTCTGGGCTAGATGAATCACAAGTTGGAATTAAGATTGCCAGGAGAAATATCAACAACTTCAGATACGTAGATGATACCACTCTAATGGCAGAAAGTGAAGAGGAACTGAAGAGCCTCTTAATGCGGGTGAAAGAGGAGAGTGCAAAAGTTGACTTTAATCTCAACATTAAGAAAACTAAGGTTATGGCGTCTGGTCCTATCACTTCCTGGCAAATAGAAGGGGAAGAAATGGAGGTAGTGACAGATTTTATTTTCCTGGGCTCCAAGTTCACTGCAGATGGGGACTGCAGCCAAGAAATTAAAAGACGCTTGCTCCTGGGGAGGAAAGCTATGGCAAATCTACACAGCATACTAAAAAGCAGAGACATCACCCTGCCAACAAAAGTGCGTATAGTCAAGGCTATGGTTTTCCCAGTTGTAATGTATGGCTGTGAGAGTTGGACCATAAGGAAAACTGAGCGCCAAGGAACTGACGCCTTTTAATTGTGGTGCTAGAGAAGACTCCTGCGAGTCCCTTGGACTGCAAAGAAATCAAATCAATGTTAAAGGAAATCAACCCTGACTGCTCTTTAGAAGGTCAGATACTAAAGCTGAAGCTCAAATACTTTGGCCTAATGAGAAGGAAGGATCCATTGGAGAAGACCCTGAAGCTGGGAATGATTGACAGCAAAAGGAGAAAGGGACAGCAGAAGTTGAGATGGCTAGATGGGGTCACTGGGGTGGTGGGTGTGGGCTTGGGTGGATTCCGGGGGATAGTGGAGGACAGAAGAGCCTGGAAGAATGTTATCCATGGGGTCAGGGGGGTTCAGGCATGACTTTGTTACTAAACAAACAAAACAAAAAACATATGGCTCCCCCATAATAAATGGACAGCAACTACTTGGACTTAAGGGCAGTATTCAACACTATTGTACACTGGCTGGACCTGCTTGGAAAAGCTAGAAGTTCTGGAATGGGGCAGGTCAGCTGAGCTCACAGAGGACAGCTCTGCCAACCTGTCCTGTTTTGGAAACAAGGGCATCCACTTATCTCCAGAGTTGCTTCTGGGAGCGCTAGTTCCTGTTGTGCTAGCGGTGGCTCCTGCTGATGCAACAGTATTGGTGGAGATGCAGCACCAGCATAGGATGCTGCTCACTATGTGGAAAGGGCATCTTTAGGAAGAACGCCACAAAAGCAGAGGGAAGGGAGACAGAAAGGTCATACAAACCCATCTTTTCTCCAGCCCAGGTGCTCTTGATGACAGACTCATTATCAGAGTTAGACGACGGTGCAGTAACTGGCAGGTTGGGGGCCACACTGCACACAATGGCACCCCGCTGCTTTTGGAGATTGCTTGTGTTGAAGGTGGTGAACTCTGGTGTGATGGAAGGCTTGCCTGTGTCCAGTGCATTGAGATGCTTGTGGTGCCCGTCGCTGAGGATGTTGAGTTCAATGGGGGGGGAGGCCTTGAGTGCCAACTCCAACACTTTTGGAGAATTCGCTTTTGGAGAGCAGGTCTGGGTCTTCCTTGGCTACTGGTTTGTGAGCCTTGACTTTGCGGCAGTAGCATTTGTGGATTACAAATGCTATCACCAGGGTGATGACGCCGAACACACCAGCCGAAATCATGGCAATCTCCCAAGGTGCCAAGAGCCAGTTGGATGGGCTAATATTTGGAGTGACCGTTTTCTGTGCGCAGAAGGCCCCTTGGAAGTCATCCGTGCAGATGCAGTACGTGGAGCCCTCGGCATTCACACAACGCCCAGCGTTCAGGCATGGGTTCTCCAGGCACTTCTCGGCAGCCTTTTCACATCTGTGAAGGAGGTGATGGGAAGTATCAATCGACAGTCAACACATCGCCAGGACAAACAAGCGCGAGAGACTCCCTATGAAAATGCAGGCCTTTTAGAGTTCACGATAAATAAAAGACCTGGGTCCAGCTCGAGTTAGATGCATCTAGGTCCCCCTGAAGCCAATAGCGTGAGCTGGTTGTCGCTATCGGCAGCTGCTTTGCTTCAACGGAAGGGTCAAACCCAATGTAGTTGAATCTAGGACCTGGGGTCTAATCCAGAGAGCCCAATCCACATGAGTACAAATGTTAATATGAAAAGCAAGGTTTGCAAAAACCAAGCTATCCTTCAGAATGTTTTACTTGGTTAGGACGTGCCACAAATTGTTCATTTACTCAGTCGAAAACCAAACAAACACCTTTCCCCACACATGATTTTTGCTAGTATGTTCATCTTGCAGAGTTAATAGGAACAGCTGTCTGTTGCGCAGATATACACCGTCTCTTTTGAAAAGCACGGAACTTTGTGGGAAGCCAAAGATTTTCCCATTTTAGCATAAAAAGGCCTTGGGCTGAGGTAGCCGCTTGCAACCGGGCTAGAAAAGCCCTTCCCTCTCTGCTCAGCAGCTTCTCCAGCCCATGGAAAATGGTGCACAGAAAGCTGGGTGACCCTGCCAGCCAGTGTAGGCACTGGTGCCCATGCAAGATGCCTGATTTGGGGGCACTGCCCACCTCCTCCTGCACTTCCGGCCTACCTTGCCCAAAAGAGTCCTGTTTATGTATGTCCCCTTTATAACCCTGTATGCAGCACTTGGGGGGGTAAGGAAGCTACCATGGCAAAGACGGGGTGAAGAACCCCCGCTGCACATGCCTAAATCTCCATCTAACCCACCCATAATTCTTTAAAACTTGGTGTCATCTTTTTTGTTGATAAAATACAGGGCATTCACTGATTTAAAATAGAACATGATGGTGCATATGGAAACTCAGAATGAACAGCCAGTCTTATCTCAAAGGTGCAGAGCAAGGTCTCAACAGCTTGTCAAGAGACATGGACCTCATGCGATCCTAGAAGGGCAGGCTGCCATCTAATGGTCACTGGCTGGTAGTGGCATAGAAATGTTGGGGGTTGGATGCTGGACCTGCCTCCCACAAAGGTCCCCAGGCATGAGTCTTGGGGCTAGCCCCCCTCCCATACGACAACTCACTCAATTCAGGAGGGCTACCCAAGTGTGTAGCACTGTCAGGAGGCTGGCCTGGGAAGCAGAGACAAGGAAGCGCACTTCCTTCAGTGTGGTGGAACCAGCTTAAATCTGGATCCTACCCTGCATGTTTGCTCTGACTGAGAGGATCAGGAGACAGTCCTATGTAGCTGCCCATAACCTTCCAAATTCAGCCATTTCCCCTTCCTTGTGGGGAGGAGACTTCTCCTGGACTTGGCACAAGATGGTGGTGCTTCCCCTCTCCCCTTCCTGCTCTTCCCCAAAGGCAACAGGGATTTTGCCAGGCAGTGTTTATCAGCCAAAGATTGTTGGCTATCAATGGCTATTAACTTTGCGACCACCACCTGAAATGGGGAAATACTTCCTTTGCTTATGACAGCTCCACCTGTCTTCTTTAGGTCCGTAACTCGGATCTCACAAGTGAGCATGTCATGCTCCTTAGCTGCACAGTGGTAACGGCGGTTGCGGAAGAAAACGTCTTTGTTTAAAGCGTGATCATGAATAACAATAGAAAAATCACTTATTTTCCTTTGCCAGCCTTCCCCAGCCCGGTGCTCTCCTGATGGGTCAGGCTGGAATTCCCTGCATCCTCTGATCAGCTGGGAGTTGTAGTCCCACACCTCTGAAGGGGAAGGCTGTCTGAGGAGATGTATCCAACGATCCGTAAAATTAAGCTCATGTGCTAGTGCACCAGCGCCACCTGGGGAGCATTTGTGTCTTTTCCTTTCCTTGCATAGTGCTGGCATGCAGCTTGCATAGCTACCCTGGAACTGATCTTGATTCTTGTGACTGCTCCTAAGCTGGTGGCTTTCCAGGAAAACAAGAAAAGCTGATGATTCTCATACTTAATCGCATACTGAGAGTCTTTCTCTGTTCAGAATACTCAATGGAGTCAGTCCATCTCTTGCTTCTCATGCATTAGTTAACTCATGGATAAGAGCATATTGGCATTAATGCACATTAACTAATACATGAGTGCACATCAGTGCTAATGTGCAATAACCTCCGGTGAAGAACTGATCTAGGGAATCCATGTGGTTCAGAAAATGCTTTGTAATCCATATTTCAGACTCACAGAAGTCCAAACTCATTTGAACCCCTTCCAGATTTCCCTGACTTCCCTAGATTGAGTTTGCTTCTACGCTTTGGAGACATGCCACTCCCAAGTGCAACTCATTCTCAGTACTGAACCAAGCAAAACATCCATTACCACCTGTGCAAGCACTCCTCAAATTAGGCTGATGTTTCTCTGCCTATAATACGCACGGTGGATGGGCATCACGGAATCACAGACGGAATCCCAGCGCGCAGTCTGGAATGTGCACAGTGAGAGGCGAGAAGTTCATGCGAGCAAAGGCATTCGGCCTTATTGTCACAGCAGCATTCCTCAAATTGGTGCCTGCCAGATGTTTGGCATTACAAGTCACATCACCCCAAGAACTGGCCAGGCAGGCTGGGGATGATAGGCATTGCAGTTTGACACATCTGAAGGGAAGGCTGGTTCTTAGAATTGTTTAACAGGTGAGCAAGGGCTGATTCTAGCAAACAGAATCAGGTTACTGCACTTCATTATATTTATCCCAGGTACAGTAGTCAGCCCAGAAAAATGAGCACCCCTGCTTGAGCCCCCTTTGAAGATGAATGTGTCGGCTGACGCCATTGACCCGTGGTGCATATGAGCGGCAAGCCAAGTTATGTTTGTTACGTGATGGACCGTCTGGGCACGTGCAACAGGGACACGGGTGACTCTTAGGTCCGTGGGGCTCCTCCTCCACTGCAGCATTATACAAGTTAGCCATGGTGCTCCGTGGTGGTGGTCCTACTCTGGAGTTGAGGGTCAGCCCCACAGATAGCTCCTCTACCGCCCTAAGGAAAAGCTGCTATGGACGAGGAGCCCCAGCAGCACAGGATTCATCACTACCCCCCCCCCCCCAGAACAGACGCCGTTCCTCGCCATTGTGATGAGCATGCAAAAGCGCCCAAGGCGTTTAATGCAGGTTCTTGTGTGACCCAAACAAAGCGCGTGGGGGTGGGCGGCACTCAAAGGGCATTCTTACCTTTGTCCCCAGTACCACTCTGGGCAATGGCAGATGTAGCCGCCCTTCTCAGAGACGGCACAAGTCCCTCCATGGAGACAGGGCTTGCCTTCACAAACGCTCTCAGTCACTTCACAGTGGGATCCCGAATACTGCACGGGGCAGATGCAAGAATAACCTAGCAAAAGGGACAAACAAGCAAGAGGAAAACTAATTTTACAAAGTGGCTGGGATGGGCAGTAACTACGTATGAAAGCAGAATATACTTTATATAATTTAAATAAATACTAAATATAATTTATTTATATTTATTTAATTTATTTAATAATGAATGCACAACTTACTATTAAACTTAAGATAAATACATTTATTTATTCAATAAAGGGCCAGATGCTTGTTAGCCATTTACTGAAGTGGATCCAAGCAACACATTCTCTCTACTGCCCTCAGTTCATCAGAAAACACATTTTCTATGCACCCAACTCTACAGTTGCAAGCATGCTGTTTTGCAGAGTTCATATCCCTTGCTATTTCTTTCCTCACTTTTTGCCCCTCCCTGCAGCATGATGGATTTCCTAACACAGAAGTCCAGCTGAAGGGTATTTAAAAATGTGCTTTGTCTGTGCTCAGTGACGAGCCCTGATGCTGTTCCAGCCAGTTGCTGGCACTCTGGAACAGTCCTACTGTGCCTTACACTTTTACGAGTGTGCACATTCCAAGGGCAGTTTTGTACAAGCGCACACACACACTCACATTCACAGGCACGTTCCCAAGGATACTGTCACTGTGTGTCACAGAAGTACATGTAAATCTGCTGAGGACACACACAACCTGTCTCTGCAAATACTGCTGCCCAACAGGTTTATCACCTGCTGAGCTGAAGGAATCCTAATCTTCTCGCAGTGATCCAAAGGAGAGGAAGTCGTGCACTCCCTGCCTTTTGTTAGCTGCTCACCTGGCGGGACATGCAGCCTGGCAGCAGGCTTCAGACAGAAATAAAAGAGGTGCACAGGCCAAGTGAAGGCGGCTGCCGGAGCTCCTCCGCACACGTCTCCCATCGCTGCCCACTGGGATCAGAGGCATGTGCACCCATCTTCCCTGCCCACACCAGTACAGGGAAAGGAACAGTCTCTGAGGGCGGAGAAGCACCTCGCACGACGGAGTACTTCTGCTGGGCCGCTCCTGCATTTGCAGATGTGTTACTTACGCCCGCAGACATGAAGCTGGGATAGGCTCCTCCGATGGGGGTACCAAGCGAGAGAACGCAAAAGGCGAGGTACAAGTGATGGTAATGGTAGTGTACCAGAGCCTCAGGTTGGATTTACGATTTCTTTTTTCCCCATTTCCAGAAAAATGGGATACCGTGTGCAATTCATGCCAGTTGCTACAGAGACGCAATCCAGTGCCCTCTGCCCAAGCCTTCGCAGCTTTGTGCAGCCAACGCCACCAGTGCACGGAGCGAGGCGGCGGTGGCAAGAGTATCTCTGTGCCTCGCACTGTGCATTTTGCCTAGGCAATGGTGCTCGGCTTCCAGACGAAGATGAAAATGAAGGGGTGGGGAGGAAAGGAGGCTGGGATGCTGATGGGAATCGGGGTAAGTTACCAGCCCAGCTGCCCCCTCCCTGCCCCCCCGCACGCCCCTTTTCTGCCTCTCCAAGGCCCAGTTGTGACCTCAGGGAGGCAGCTGAAGCCACCCTTTCTGTGGTAACTGCAGGGGGTGCGGGGGGGGGGGGCTTTAGAGCCTCAGCTTCAAGTTGTTGCAGAATGCTGGATCTGGGGCTCTAAATAATCCTATCTCCCCCCGCCCCCAACAATGTTGGGAGCCCACAGGATTGTGCCCTAATAGTCCCACCTGACCATATCCATACTAGCTTACAGAGAAGTGACTGATCATGCTGGGAAAGAGGACAGCAGTAAGATTAATTTTTCTCCAAGTCATGGTTAAGTTCACCCTAAAAAGTCCCTTTATCCTCCCATCCTAAGGGGCTATCTCTTCTCATCTGGTTTGCCTTCATTATTTACGCAATGTATATTCCGTTCTACATGTACACATATTCCAAAGTGGTGAGCGATAAAAAAAATGGTCAAAAAGAATAAAACAGTATCAATAAAAACCATGGCTGGTCAGTCAAGGAAGACTTTCTGAAAGAGAGATGTTTCTATGAGGTGTGCAAAACAATGCAAGGTGCTTCCTTTATCACCGGCACTGCATTCCGCACAGCTACCACCCACTCTGAACAGTTCCCGACTCCTTAGGTTAGCCCTTTCCCCAGTGCTGCAGCTTGCCTTCCAAAATATTCACAAGACAAATTAGGTTTCTCTGGTCCTCCCATCCCAAATCTCCTAGTGACTGAACTCCTCTTCACTTGCCACAGGGAAAAATACTCATACATTCCCTCCCCCTTGGTAGCAAAGGCCAGCAAATGCCAGGCTTTCCACCCTCCTTGTCCCTTCTGCCGCGTATTTTACCTATAATGGGGAAGAGGCTGGTGTTCAGGGAATAAGGAGCTGCCACCTGGTAGGTCAGCCCCAAGACCACTGCTTTCTAGTCCTGATGGTTCAGGAATTAGCGGGACATGCTGTAAGGGACTGCAGGCCACCCTCTGGGCCCCCGGTCTGTGGTCAGACAGCTCTCTCTCCATCACATAAGACATAAATCTTCTAAACAGTAATAGCAATGTAATAATCGATGATGAAGAAAATAAATGCAGCTGGTATTCAGCATTATGATGCTGAGTGCCTTCTAGTTTCAGCTGGTGGTTTAGCTCACCCCTGTCTGGACAGAGGTAGCCTGGCTTCAGCAGTCCAGGCTAAGATAAAGTCCAAATTAGATTACTGCAATACAGTCTGCATGAGCCACCCTTACAGTCTATTTGGAAGCTGCAAAATGCAGCAGCCAGGAAAATAGCAGGGAACTGAAGGTCTAACCTCAGATGGGGACAAAACTCATGAGGATTTGCCGCTTTAGCATTTCCTCTTGTGCTCGGTCCTGTCTCACAAAGTGAGCTGAATGGAGAAGAGGTCTGCTCACGCTCGTGAGACTGTGCAGAATGAAGGCTTCACAACCGGCAGGCTCCTTCTGTGCCCGGAGCAGCAGCACAACGGCTGCTGGCTGGAGTTGTGGAAGAGGGCTGCTGCGGCTTGCGCAGCAGTCACGCAGGGCCTGATTTCTGGCAGCCCCCCCGTGAATGCTGGGCACGCTTGCCAGAAATGTGGACTCGGCTGTGGCAAAGCAGCCTGGAGACCAGGAAGCCAAGCTCAGGGAACCCACTGGATTCCCAGCCCTACTATGGATTTCTCCATATACCTAGTCTGAACATGTAACACCAATTCTGGCCTGCTTGCATTGATTGTCATTATATTTCAGAGCCCAATTCAAGGGGCTGCTTCTAATCTACAAAGCCTTACAAGGCCTGGGACCATGAAAACTGATGAAGGGCATCCTTTGGCCTGAATCTACCTAGGAGTCATATTCCACATCTGAGGGATCCTCAGAAGGCAGCAACGAGAAAGAAGATTTTCTCAGTAGTGGCCCGCATTATGGAATGAATTCCCTGCTGATATTCTGTTATCTTTTCAGGGCCAGGTTAAAGCTGCCCTCCTTTCTGAGGAATACAATAGCATATTAATGGTATAAGTAGGACTTTATGTTGGTCCAGTTTCACTAAAAATTGCTCCAGCTTCTCAAATTGTTTTACATTTTATATATTTTATGCAGTTTTTATTGTGTTGTGGTTTGTATTTTTATTAATGTTGTGAACTGCCCAGAGAGCTTTTGCTATTGAGCAATATAGAAATCAGATCAATCAAGCATCATAACCATCTGACTAAATTCTTAAGCATCCTGAAAAAGTGTCCTATCCAAACATCAAAGAGCCACTGTTGCGTAGACATTAGAATGTTGACACTGCACAGGGAGGTGCAGGGCAGATTCATCCTCATTTAGCAAACTCATTGGGTGACTTTCTTCAACCCTAACCTGTTTTGTAAAGTCATGAGGATAAAACAGGATGGTTCTGATACTCAGAACTTACTGCAGGATGGATGGCAAAGGAATACAAATATTAGGATAAGGGATTGATAGAGGGGTGGACAGACAGATGGATGAATGGATAGACAGGTTGGAGAATAAGCCTTCATTCCTGCCCAGAAGAACAAATGGATGCAAACTGTACATTTCCTAACATTTAAATGATAGAACATCAAACATCAGAAATATTCCCAGTCGTGCTAAAAGTTGGGCACTATCAGTTACTTCTGGACTAACAGGAAGGCCAGCAGATGGGAGAAGCACACACTAATCACACAGATGCATCACAAGGAACACCACAGCGGCCCAGGCCAATGCGCATTCAGGCAAGGGTTGGGTCTGCACAGAGATCCTGGGTTGTTTTAAAGCACCGTTCCTTGTTACACTGGAGGCTTTCATGTTGGTAATCTAAATTAATCCAGGAGAAGAGGAGGACCAAGAGAGTGGGCATGTGGCCCTTACACATTGTTCCTGACTTCATAAACCGGAGTTCTGATTGGGCCAAATGTTTTACTAGTTAAGCAGGTTTGCGTAGAACAGGGGTGTGGAACCTCTTTCAGTCCAAGGGCCACATTCCATCTGGAAGAGGCTTTCAGGACCTCATTCCTGTGGTGGGCAGGATAGAAGAGGTGGGGTCAACCCCCCTGAATACCAGCATAATTTTTGTTGTGAGGGTAAGCCAGAGAGGAAGAGGAAGCCTCTCAGCTGTATTGAGTTCCTTCCCAAAGCAGGAAAGGAGGGGTATAAAAGTAATGCAATCTAATGTAATAGTAATAATTTCCATGGTTATGCTCCCAGGGCATGGTCTGAAGGCAAGGGCAGCCCCCTTGCTGATGGTTTGGTCTGGGTCTTGGAGGGAGGACCACCTGGGAATTGCATGTAGCTACCTTGCATTCCATGATGGAAGAAAGGTGGGATATAAGTTTCATGCATAGATAAACTAATACATTATCTCCCCGATGAGAGCTGCTCTCCTTTCCCACCGCTCACACACGGTGTATCGCTGCTTACCCCCATCCTTCATCTCCGCGCACAGCCCGTCGTTGAGGCAGGGGCTGCTGCTGCAGACGCCGGTGTGAGGGCAGCACTGCCGGATGCCTGCCTCTTCAACGACTCCTCTGGACCGCTTTTCCTTGGGCAGAACCAGCAGCTCTCTTCCATCAATTGCAATGGCATCCAGGCAACCTCGAAAGCCCCCAGTGACCCGCTGAGCCTGATGATGCCGCACGAGCCCTCCAACGAGCAGGTCTCGCCGGGAATGGGCAACGGTGCAGGCCTCGGGCAGCTGCAGCGAGGCATTTCCTGAGCCGTCAACAAGCAAACGGATGGAATGGCTTTTCACTTCCAGGAGGACGGAGTGCCAAGTGCTGTCACTCACAAATTGGCTGGATGAAAGGTTGCCACTGAAACCGCTCCGACATCTGTACCCGAGATGAGGCCTTCCATTAACAAGCTGAAAAAGATAACCAAACAGCCAGCAGGGTCTTTAACACACCTTTCTTTTCTTTTTTTCTTTTTCTCTTCAGTCTTTTTAAAAGTCTGGATCAAACACATGCAAATGAGAGGCAAACACAAAATGGGACAATTTGCATGTTTTCCTTTCCCCTGCAGCCCCCCATGCATCCTCCTCTGGATGGTCCCACAACTTTCTGGGGCAGATCTGCGGGACACATGGGTTGCTTTGGAAGGCAGGGGAGAAGTAACATGGGTCTAGTGCCATAAGCAATAGCTTTCTAGGTGCAGCGGTCCATTGCTGGATCCAGCTCACAATTTTTAGGGTTTCAACAGATTTTTTTTTTCACTTAGCAAAACAAATGGAAGTCTTGTTTGAAAATATCCATTGAAATACGATGGTCAAGATTTAATCTTTTACTAACTAAGGATGCTAAATAAAGCTCATTAATTCATTTCATTATAAGACTTTAGTGAAATATTTACCAGCCATTACTGTGTTTGGCAATGTAACCCTGACTTTTCCTCAGTTGAAAAAAGCCTTCACTGAAATTAAGATTCTAATAGATACTAACTACTACATGCACACACCATCATATTCCTGTAAGGCAAGGATCCTCCATCTTTTTGTACCCATGGACACATTTGAGAGTTTGATAAAACACTATCCATACCACCCAAATTCCTAAACAGTTGATCATCACTTTAGTGTCTGTCTCCCTGTCACATCTATGGAACTGAGGCTATGGCTTGTTCAGCAGAAACTTTTGATTCATATATACTGGACATCCTAACATCTCTTTAATACAGTACATTGTCTAATTTTGCTAATAATTGCAGTGCAATACAGCTAATATTTCAGTGATGTCCAATAGTTGCTTCTTTTGGGGAAGAGGTTATTACCCAGACAGAAATAGTATTGAAACAGTCTTTAATTCTCACTGATGTACATGCTTTTTTAAATTATTTACCCACTTCATGGAAATTAACAAAAGGTCACCATAAATGGATTCTCCAAGTTCTTCTGACAACCCAAACAAAACACACACTTCCTATAGTGTAATAAATTAAGGACCTTACAATGCTTTCAATATCTGAACAGGTGGCATAGAGACACCACCTTCAAATGGACAAGGAGTTGGATATTTGGTCTACTTTTATTAAAGCCTATGAACATGCTGTGTGCATTTCATATGTATTCATTACTGTGAATGCACACAATTCCATGCACATGTATTCTCAAATACTCAGAAGAAACAAGAAAAAGCTTTCTGCAGAGTCTGCATGGGGGGGGGGGTGCCTGGGCTAAGGGGCAGACCAGGCGTGCTTCTTCATGGAACAGCTCCTGGTGCTATGAATCAGAAGGCATTGTGCAGCAAATTCTCACTTTTCTCCCTAACAGAGTTTATGTGTTAAAAATGGTGGATGAAGCAGTGGGAAAACACAAGAGGGTTCTGAACGGAAGACAACAACATCTGGACACTCAGCTAGATGTCAGGATGGTGCAGCAAAGCCTTGTCTGCAAGCATCCTACAGACCTGTGAGGCAATGATACAGAAGTCGGCCCCCACTGCTGTTTTGTCCATCACTTGATTATCCCAGTCGTCTTTAATGACTCAGGGATCCAGATGGTTGATAAATGATATTGTGGCATACTTCCTTTTTAGATGAGCATGGAGATCAAGGGGGAATATGAGTTCTCTATCAAAACACTTGATGCACAACAGCTGCTGTTATTTTTTTTAATTTTATTGTGGCAAAACCATTCAGGAGGATGTTTTATCATTAATCACTCCCCTATTGTGAGTACATGGAAATAAGTAACCTGTTCGCCAGGTGCTGACTGAAGTCATATATGGTACCCTACCGTACAGGTGTCGAATACTGCCACTTCCAGCCTGCAACAAAGGCGGTAATGCCAGTGTTCAAGTCATCTCTTGACTGCTGGGATCAGGTGAATGTTTGCCTGCAGGATGCCTGCATAACCTCAACCACCCTCCCAGTTCTACTGTGCAAGTTGCTGCCTATTTGGAACTGCTCCTCAGTTGGCACCAGGAAGGAGTGATGACAGAATCTGATCAGGGAAAGGCAGCTGACAGTTTTGCACTGGGAGAGCCAGCAGAGAAGAAACAGCAGCAGACAAAAAGACCTGCTGTTAAAGTCAGCTACTTTCCAGCAAGTTGGAAACAGGCAAGCCCTTTTTATATATCCACAAGCTTAAACCTCCCTTATGTGCCACCGTGAGAAAAACAATGGGATCACAGAGCAGAAGCCCACAGATGTCTTCTTCATTGTGTCAGAAGGGTGGTGGCAAGCATTAGGTTGCCCAAGATTATTCTTGCCAAAGGCTGCGGCATAGTAAGACTTGGGGTGGTGGTAGTGAGAGCACTACAGTTTTATGTAGATCTCAAGGGGGGAAAATCCTTCTCTGTGATTCTTAAGGACGGTCTCTCCACACAAATCAGGTGGTGTGAATAAGGAGCCAGTCTACTGGAATTTGCAGAAATCAGATCATTATGTTTAAATTGGCAAACTGAGAGTGATCCTCTTTCCAAGGAATTAAGTCAAGGTGTTGAATCCAGATTTGCAGGCAGATAGCGCTTTCTGAATAGTACTTCTATATCCTTTCCTTCCTCCTGCAGCCCTCTTAGGTATCTTCCAACTATGATCTGGAGGACTGGGGCACCCAGGGGCTGCAGAAGTCCCATTCTGCAAGGGGGATCCCTCCACTGGCAGAACGATGCGTCTAGATCTCACTCAGCAAAACTATGTGGCTGAGTACTTCTTCCAAGAATGATCTGTAGCTCGCAGAACAAGCGCTACCAGTAGAATACAGCTTAAGTGGAAAATCCAATCCAATTCATGCAGCAATGATAGGAGAACCTCTAAGGAAATCCATAGGTGGACCTGGATAAAAAGCAATCTACTACAGGTCAAAACATACATATACATTACCCAATAAGAGGGAATAGAGAGGGTGGAACAAAGGTAATAAACAGTTTTTCGAGCTCCTTAGAAATTAAAAGCCTCAGAGTTGCACACAGTCTGTAACCTTGTACATTGCCTCCACTTGGAATCAAGCAGATCAGCTGTGCAGGTCTGCAGCCCTAGACAGCTTACAGGGAAAGAATCACAGTCCACAGGAATCTAGGAAGAAGGAAGAAGTCACCACAGAAGAATCCCCTGACAGTTAATTTGACATTTGCTGTGCTCACTTTGTTTTCTATTTCACTCTGGAAATGCTTAAAACCACTTTGTTGTCACGGCTGATGCCAGATGTGGCTTCTTGGCAGTCAGCCCTTAATGGGAACTTGACCAATATGATCTAGATGGGAGCAGGACCAGTAAGAACCTTTATGGCTCCTCCTATTCTCACTCTACCACTTCGAACGTTGGCTGGCTTCAAGGCCCAACTGTAGGTTCTCTGATATAGACAGAGAGGGCCCCACATAACTTAAGAATATAGGACAGTGTGACTGGGACTCAGGAGAAGTAGCTTCTAGTCCCCACTCTCTCAGCCTAAGCTATCTTGCAGGATTGTGGTGACACTGACAGTGGAAAGGAGAAGGACTATATAGGCTTTTTTCTATACAAGGGAAAATAAAAATATGATAAATAGGAAGAGATGTGCTGAAATGGATCATGCTCCATCTGGTTCAAAATTGTGTTCGCACAGCTGCCAGTCATCCCTGGGATGCCATAAGCAGGGCATGAGCGCAATGGCATCCGGCTGCCCCCATTCTCCAGCAGCTGAAGGCAGCACGTAGCCATCAGGACTGGCTGCAGTTCTGCTATTCTTTCAAATCGTTCCGTATAAAGAAGTCTGGAATAGAGCTACTAATGATAAGTTAACTTGTGATATTAAATGGAAAAAGGTTTGATAAATAAACATAAATGGGAAATATTTGGAGACCATTGATTGAATATGTTTGAATAAACAGAAAGGGGTGTGAACCACCACGAGAGTCAATGCAGTTCTGAAAGGGAAGTGGGGCAACCCGAATGAATAAATGATCTTACAAAAAGGGACTTCATTTGGTGGTCCTGGTGGAGGTAGCACTGGTATTGTTGTATTTTTTAAATTATTTTTATTAGTAATGTTTAATTATGTTCATTGTTGTGATACTAATTGTATTGTTTTTGTTAGTTTAATACAATTATTAAAATAAAAATACGGACTAGCAGCAGGTGATAGCCTTCTGCCCCAGGAACGTGTCCAACCCTCCCTTAAAGCCACCCAGAGCGGTGGCCATCACTACTCCTTGTGGAAGTGAATTCCACAGTTCTGTATATGCTCTGCGAAGACGCACTTCCTTTTATCTATCTCAGATCTCCCACTAGAAAGCTCTATGCCACTGCATTCTAATACTGTTAGAGTGGGAGAAAAATACCTCCCTACCCACTTTCTCCTCACCATCCATGATGTTGTACACCTCCATCATGTTTCTTCATGCTCAGCCCCTTTTTCCTAAGCCAGATAGTCCCAGAGAGGATAACCTTTCTTGATCATTTAGATTGCACATGTAACATAGGGAACGCCTCCCCCTTTGAGAATATAGGGAACTGCTTTATGGTAAGGTTCAGCTATTTATCTATCTGACTCAGTATTGTTTGCCCTGACTGGCAGTGGATCTCCCAAGTCCTTGGGCAAACAGAGACCTTTCACATGAATGTTTACCAGTTTCTTCAAAACAGGGCCTGAACCAGGAACCCTCCTGGATGCAAGTAGGAACTCTGCCACTAAGATATGCCCCCGTTTCCTAGCCACTAAAACTTATAGAGGGCTGCAGAGGTTTTGGCTGGAAATCCTTGTGGAATTCATTCCCTAATAAGGACTGCCTAAGACCCAGTTTGCCCATTTTTAACAAGTAAATGGAAGGTATTTATTTCTAGGAAAGTTTTTGGAAGTCTGTTGTAAGTTTTGTAAATGGTTACAAAATGGTTTTGTAATTAATGGTTTGATTAAAGTCCTTCTATTGTTGGCTTTGCATTTCTATTCTTGTGCAGGTCTTTATAATGCTTTGATTTGTGCATAATTTATATGATTTATAAGCAATATTGAGCAGTTTTACCAACAAAGTGGAAGACATATAAAAATACCATAACAACAAACTCATATGTTGATTTACTAAATCGTTGTGGATGGAAGCTACTTTCTTAATGACGGAGCTGCTAACTCCATTGCAAAGGATGAAAGAAAAAACACAAATGAAAGATAAAATTCAGCCAAAGCTAAGTACAGCGAGATGCCATTGATTCTGTTGGAACAGAGTGTGTAGTTCTTCCATTGAAAAAAAAGGATTTAAAATATGTGAAACTTTGTATAGATTGTATGCTAAATATAGACATGCATAAATTAATGCCTTAAATCAACAGACACTGCATGGGATTAAAACGATTAAAAAGCTTAAAACATTATCTATTTACCTACTAACAGTCCACTAAGGAGTAAATCCCATTACATTCAAAAAGATTACTCCTAAGTAAGAGAATATAGGAATGCAGCCTAGTTGTACTTCATTAACTCACTGATGAGCTCAATTAAGTTATCATGCAGGAGCAAACTACACCAGTGGTGAAAGAAATATTAAAATTCTGAAGTGAGTAAGTTCCTGCATCAGTTTACATTTCTATCTTTGAGTGACCAGCACGTGAAAGCAACATGATGCAGTTACCAAGCGGGGTCGTGATAAGCACACTTTTGAATTCCATGTAGATTCTGAAGGTACAGCCAAGAAAGGGTGATATCAGATCAAAATGTTCCTGCTTCTGGCAAGAAGTCTTGAGTGATGAAATCCATCGAGGGAAACATAAACTCAGGGGTTCACATGTTTGTGCTTGACTAAGTCTCCTTCTCCGTCTTTCTAATCTGTTACCGTTTGCATCAGTTGTACATGGAAGAGCAAGTTACGTGCAATAACTTTGAAAAGATGTTTATGCTCAATTAAAACATTGTTTGTTTAACTCATCCTTACTTTTTCCACACATACATGGTGACCACTGGGTTTGACTTCTGTCATTGAGCGTAGGCTTTCCCAGGCTGAGTAAAGATTGCTTCAGCCATTGGTGTTGATTTGGTGATCAGGATGATACATAAATAAAATCAGGCTGTGGGTCAGGGATTAACCTGTAGTTGAAGGGTGTGTACAGGCACATAGAACAATTTGACAAGTCCTCGTGGGCACTACCACAAAATGGCTGCCATGGGAGGCATGGCAAAGGATGAGTAACCTGCCCAGAAAACTCAATATGAGCCAGAGGAAAGGTCTGTGCCCCAATAAACAACTCTTTTGAACCCATGGCTTTCAGGACCAACAGCTGCCAAAAAAGTTTTTTGTTTTAAGTGAGAGGAGTATGGTACCTGGGCAGGTGACAAGAAAGGTGTCTGGGAAGGGGCCACGTCAGAGTCTGGAGATCATGCTATCTCCTCTGGGTTAAAGGCTTTGGAAATATGAAGCTCACAATAGACAAGCAAGATGCTCAGGAGTTACAGGTGGCCAGTGAGACTTTGTTGTCTGTGTTGCTGACTCTTGTGCTTGTCTGCATTAATTTAATGAAGCTCTAGTCTGCCTCCCAGCATTCAACCTGGGATAGGAGGGTCTGCCCTCAGAGGGGGCCGTCTGACCACTGAGGCGCCTTCCTTGACCCCATGAAAGCCTCACTCCCAGAATGCCAGAAAGGGGGCAAACTCTTCTCACTTTGGTGACCCAGGAGCAAGAGCCATGCTAGGCTCCAGAGGAAGGGCTACAGCCTCTGACCAGGGATCCCTGATCAATATTTTAACCTGTTGTTTAAAAAATCACTCCTTATGTTAGTTTCCCCTCCCAGTACAAGCACCTCTCTAGCACACTCCCAGTAACCCTGGGCTTAGATTGAGAAGCCAGAGCAATGCTGGGGATTCCATCCCATAATGAAGAACAATCTCTGCCAGCCATCAGTTTCAGGGGACTTCAGGATCGAGGGCTAATAGTGAAAGGCATTGTGTGTCAATCCTATTTTATCTCCTTAACTTTCTTTTCCAGAAAGGAAGCAATGATTTTCCCAATCTGGTGCCCAACAGATGTGCTACACTACAAAACCCAGCAGCCCCAAGCTAGCCCTGGCTGGGGGCTGTTGGTAGTAGTAGTCCAAAACCTCTGAAGGGCACCAGGTTGGGGAAAGTTGGAACAAGCGGCAGGGAAGTCCAGCAAGGCTGTGAAATGAGGATGCCTGGGACCCCGTAACATCGCATGAATGAGGCAGGGCGCTTGCAGAGTGACAGCCTCCTTGGGGAACACCCTCAGTCAAAAGTCTGTTCACAGGGATCTGTCAGGAGAAATGCAAGGTCAACAAAGAGCGAGAACAGCAGAATACCTTTAGCGCATGCTTACTGTGCAAACAGTCTAAAAAGTAATTGGAAAATTAATTAACTATGCAGAATAATTGCAAACTGTCATCGGCCTCCCTGAAAAGCTTTAATTAGCTCAGCGTTTTGGCTCTTTGCCTTCCCATGATGGCTCGAAAACCTTAGAGAGGTAGAAGGCAACCCTGTGATTAATCATCCCCCTCCATGTGTCATCACAATAGATGCAGCCACACGCCTGTTGCAGCATGTTCTTCTTCACTGAGAGGAGTCTGCGGTGGTGAAATCTCGGCAGCTGAGGAGTGTGATAGACTACAAGGAGGGCTCAGCCTCCTTTGACAGCTGTTAACGCTAGATGGAGAGAGACTGGGCAGGAACCTGAACTTCCCTGGCACAATATTTATTTATCTGCAGTATCTATCTATCTATCTATCTATCTATCTATCTATCTATCTATCTATCTATATCACATGTGTATGCTGTCCCATAGCCAGAAGGTGATTGATAAATTCAGCGGGAGGATTTATGTTCCAGCCTCGCTGTGCATTTGCATCGCTCAGAGCTGCGGCCAGCCATGTGAGAAACAATAAGGCAACCAAAGTCATCCAATAAGGACAAGTGCACATCAATTAAACAGAAGGAGGTAGCAGATGAGTGCAGCCAAAGTAAGAGCTTAGCTGAAAAGAAACTGAATGTGGCAGGACACACGCCTGCCAAAATAAACATGGTGAGGCCAAGCAATGAAAGGCAAAGAGAGGGGGCTCCAAAGGGACCTTTTGATGGAAGGTGTCTCAGAGTCAAGGTGTGGCCGCACAGAATGTTCCTTGCCTTGGCCCGACCAGCCAAGACAAGGGAGAGGACCATGCCCAGTGGATCTCGGGGAATGGGCTGACTGGTAGGGGAAGGGCTTTGGGGTCAGGGCTTTTCTGATCCCAAAGCATTTGGTACTCTAGGGATGATTAACAAAAATTTCGGTTGTGCCCAGAAACCAACGGGCAGCCAGTGGATACGCTCCCATAGGCAGTGCCCTCTAGCATCCCTGCTGTCATGACTCTTCAAAGGTACAGCACACTGCAAGGCCAGACTTTCCCTCCTGATCCCCAGGGTGCAGAACATGCCCTCCTGGGGCCCCAAACTGGCCCTTCGACCGCACCCCTTCTTCTGCCTCCCCTTCTTTCACACCAACCACTCAGGTGGGTTCCAGGCTTCTGTGCATTTCCTCCCTGTACTCTCGCACTCTCTCGCTCTCTAAAAGGTTGAAATAGCTTTTCTAAAGTTTAGTTACTGGAAGTAGGAGCATAAAGGTAAAATAGGCTGGATGTTTTGATATTTTTCTCCACTCCTTTGGTGTTTGGCCTCACCCATTTTTTCTCAGCCCTGTCGAGCACTGGAATCAAGACCCCTGAAAACTTTAACAAAACAGGGGCTGGCCTTGGGCTGAAAGAGCTTCTGCAGCTGTGAGGCAACTGGAGCAACTGCAGGTTTGGGGAGAAGAGTAGCACAACTGTAACTAGGAAAACAGCATGTGGAGAAGGGTTAACTACCCCCCCTGCACCTGCTTCATGGCTCTGCTCAAAATTGGAGGCCACCAACATACGTCTTCCTACTGTTGCTTTAGAAGAAAAGAAAAAGGTTGTGGGCACTGATCAGGGATGTGCACAACTTGGGTTCAGGATATCTAGTGAACTGTCTTCCCCTTTGGTGTACGCACCAAATTGGCTTTGAGATCTTCGGAGACCCTTTCGGTTTTTCAATGACCAACAGAGGAGTGTTAGGCAAAAGTGCTTGCCTTGGTTGTGGCACCCACTCTCTGGAATGATTTCCCATGTGAAGTCTGAGAAGTAGAAATTGTGGCAAGGTTCAAGGGCATGTTGTAAAGACATTTCTTTAATCAGGCTTTCCCTGACTTGCAAACGATCCTGACACCACTCTGTTTTCCTGCTTTTCATGTAACGTTTTAAAGGTATTAATTGTTGTACGCTGAGCTTTTTATTGCATCGTATGTGTTTTTATGTGCACAACTTGGAAATCCTGCAATACAAGTGGTGCAAACACAACTTAAAGAAATAAAATCATCTGCACCCATTTTGATCCAATGTGTGTGAGCCCTATTCATTTATCCAGGTCAGCTGCACGGTTCATGACAGCTTATTTCAGCACATCCCCACATGAAAAACACAGATTCTTACTGAGATAATAAGGGCAGTCAGCCAGGATTGAATAATGTTCTTTCCTGTGTGGCCAGGATAAGAGCCAACCTTGTTTCTCTGTGTTTATTTAATAGATTTATATACAGCTTACTATTTAAAACAATCTCAGAGGTGTGCAAAGCAAGACAATCAAATACAGTGCTGAGCAGAAACCAGTATTTAAGTGGGTTGTGGGGGTGGATAGATGGATGGAGGAGACTGCACTTTCTTCCTTGCTTAGTGGCTCATTTGCATGTCAAAGAGCAGCGGATCAGCAAGGAAGCTATTTTCAGTTTTGTTTTAAAATGTGTGTATTTTGCAAAGCTTATGCCACTGTTTTTATGAACTGTCCAGAGAGCATCACCTACTGGGGCATACAGAAACAAAATGAATGCATAAAAGGGGAGAGAAGGTAAGGATCCCAGAATCCTACCTGCAGGACAGCACTGTTGCTTCCATTGGTGGTGAGAAGGACCGCCTGCTGCTGGTGAGTTTGCAATCGGAACTGCATCTGCCAGTCCCTTTTCCCCTGGTGATGGTACCAGAGGTAGCTGTGTCCACTGAACCGCAGAGCTGTGCCTGGAAAGGTAAGGAAAGACGACAGTCCTGTGAAACAGGCATGCAGGTCACATCTAGTTATGTGCTGCCTTCACCTCGAGTGTTACGTGTAGCACTTTCAAACCTTCAGACTCTTATGCCCCTATTGCAGTGGAAGTAGTCGCCCTGCCCCTCGTGATCCTTCCACATTCTGTTGTCTTGCCACCTGGAATGGAGATGGATTTGATTGGCACTGTTACCACACGGGGCATGTAAGATACTCAGCACCACAAAGGGGCAAAATATATTTATTGTGCAGAGAAGTTAAGGAAACAAAAATGAGCTGGCACTTGTGGGTTACCTAAGTATTTGCCTCCCCGAGTCAATGCTTGGCAGAAGCACCTTGGGCAGCACCTTCAGCTGTGGGTCTCCTTGACTAAGTTTCTGGCCTCCTCCTCTTCCAGCTTTGTGGAGTGCCCAGCTGGTAATTGTGCCATGGGCAGTTTTGCCCATCTCAGCTGCAGATCTCTCCTGCTTCTTCATCACCATGGTACTTTTGCTTGCTTCTCTGACTGAGTACCACCCTCTTCACCCCTTCATTGAGTTTTGGAGGATGGCCTTTGGTAGCCAGAGCTGCTGTGAGCCATAATCTTTCCATTGTGTAGTAACAGATGCAACACTGCTCTGGAGAATATTAATAGCAGGGATATTTTTTTTATAACCGAATCCTGCTTGGTGCTTCTGCACAACTGTATCCCGGAACTGCTTTTGCTCCTCGGTCTTCATAATGCTGCTTACTTTGCTAAGCCTTCCACCAAACTCTGGGGGCTTCCAGGAGCAGGTGAAGTTAATCTGAGATCATGTGACACTGGAGTGGCCTATCAGTGGACTCCACTCAGCTATTGACAGCATGTGACTTCTGGAGGCAAAAGGTTGCACCAGGGCTTGTTCAGCCATGTCCTTGCAAAGGAGGAAATACTTATGCAAGCAGAAGGTGCTGGCTTGTTTTTGTTTACTTAACTTTTGTGCCACAATAAACATAAATTGCACCTTCACAGTGTTGAGTATCTTGTGTACAGCAAGTAGTCACAATGCCAATGAAATCCATTTCAGTTCAAATTTGCAATACAACGAAGTGTGGAAAAATCAAAGAGTACGGGAGTATTTCTGCAAGGCACTGTATCTCACTGTAACCCTTACAACAGCCTGGACTTCCAGGTGTTCACATGTTGTTAGACTCATACTCCCATTAGCTCCTGCCAGCATGACTAATGGCCAGGGAGGATGGGAGCTGCAGTCCAACATCCAGAAGCCACAGGTTTACTACGCAGGTTGGGTGAGTGCATGCATTTGGTCTCTGTCCTACTCTACCTCACACGGAACCCAGAGCAGCTAAGCCGCAATGTTGCACACCGGGGGCCGACTGAGGCTGAGAGGGAGTGACTTGTGCAAAGACATCTAGCGAGGTCACAGCAGAGGGAGGATGGTTCATTGTCCGCACCACACCACATCCATTCTACTTCCCGACAACACAACTGCAGCAAGGCATTAATGTGCTTCCAGACACAGAGACATTGGCGGTAATCCTTCTGCACAGCCCCTGCAGATCATGTTGCGAAAGGACCTCAGTCGAAATAAATATTTCCTAATGTGTAAAGGCTTGCCTTGGGGCTTTTCTTTGTCTTGGACTGAACTTCTGGCAGTAGAGTTGCAAGAAATGTATTGTCCCTCACTCGGCTCCTGAAACAAAGCGGCAGCTTGGAAAGGGAAGGGACATTTTCCCTCCCTCCCTGTCTCCCCGCCAGTGCGGCTGCAGACAGAGTCCCAAGTATATGGGCATGTGGGATGAAGGAAAATAGCATGGGGGACGAGGCAGCAGGCAGGCAGGCTGCTCATGGAGTGGGAGTGGGAGGGAGATCAGACGCTGTGGCCCTCCCAGAGACAGCCACAGAGCTAAGATGTGAGTTATTTCATATTTTCTAAGTCTGGAGAAAGCAATTTGTTTTAGGGCTTTCTTTTTAAAGTCCATTTCTGAAGGAGTTCTTCCGTCACTCCAGACAAACACCTGAGTGGTCTGTGCAGTCCAAACAACAATGCAACTGTGACAAACGTGCACGCGCACGCACACACACACGAATGCTGGGCCTTCTACCAGGAGGCAAACACTGACAGAAGGAATTGGAACACAGGAGATAGACAGGCGACTGATATGAAGTCTTTCTCACCGTTGCAAGAACATATTTGCTCCAGGTTGTGCCGAGGGGTGAGCACACTGAGGCGGGCAGTACTGTAAGTGAACACCGTGCCTGGATCGAGCTGGATTGTCTCCCTGCAGACCCGGTGGGAGGCACAGTCTGCATCATGGCAGGGGATGTGGGTCACCTTCTTTATTCGTAGCCCCACTCGCTGGTCTATCTCTGCGGCTGCCTGAGAGATCCTGCTGCCAATGAAGCTGGGCTTATACAAGGCATGACGAGGTTCTCCGATGGCGAGCAGGAGGTCCACACCGTCCGAAGCACCAGAAGGTTGCAAACTAGCCATGTGGATGTTTTGCCGCCTAGTTTCCAGGATGTTTCCCAGAAACCTCTGCAGGTTGCGCCAGTGGTCCCCTATAAATTCCTCAGCAGTGAGGTGACGGAAATGTAGCACCACAGCTTTATCCAAAGCTTCCTGGCTGAAGGACCACACATGGACGTGGACACTGGTGGTGGCTGCAAAGGTGCCATCACTGACCGTTACATTCAGAATATAATGGCCATGTGGGAGACCATCACCAACAATTATCTTCCCATCTGTGGCTCCCACGGAGAAGTGTCTCTTTTCAGGTGCTTGCGACACCAAGGTGTACTGCAAGGTATCATGAGGGTCTCGGTCTGTGGCATGAATTTTACCAAGAACGCCACCTCGGAATGCTCTTTCGTTAGTAGTGACAAAAATCTCTAGTGGGAGGGCTGAAGGAGGGTGTATGCTTTTCTGTGTCACCTGGACATTTACAAATGCAGATGAAGAGAGAGGAGGGACCCCACTGTCTGTGACCTGGAGAGGAAAGATAAGCAAAGCTTTACAACTCTGCTTCAGGACTTGCAATAAGTTTGTCCCTGGTGTGTCTTGTTTTCCTTATTTAAAGATTAAAAACCACATTTTTCTGATATACTCCTTATCACTGTTCTTCTCAAAGCAATGGGTATCTGTGGAATTTGGCCCTAAACATCTGGACACATTCAGGAATCTTCAAGGCCAGCAGGTTCTGGTCAAGGAAGTCCCAGAGCTGGAACAGAGAGGACGCTGCCGTTGAGTGTGGCTTATCTTGGAGCAGTGTTCCCCAATATTTTTATTGAGTTGCATACCCTCAGCTTCTGAACAACAGCCCATCTCTGCTAAAAATGTGGAAGCACATCCTCCTATTTCCCTATCATGGGGCAGCAAAACTGCCACCAACCCCAGAATTCCCATATCATGATTGCAGCCACTGATACTTTCCCTTCAAGATTTTTCTTAATCCTTGCTTTAAAACCATCTAAACTGTCATTCATCATCACTTCTTATTTTAGCAAATGCCATAAACTAATTATGCATTGTATGAATAAGTGCTTTCATTTGTCTGACCTGAATCACTCACCATTCAGCTTCATCAAATGACCCTAAGTTCTAGCAGTCCTCTTGGGTTTTCACCATCAGCAAACATAGCTAACAAGCCAATCTAACATCAGGCATGAATGGAAATATGTACCTGCAGGAAGTTGCATGCACCCAGCCAGCACCATCTCTACACTGGGTTCCCTTGCCTGTATGCGCAGTTTTAACCTACCAACATCATATAGAATCATACAGTTGGATGGG
>NW_025336480.1:18143791-18230489 GCF_004798865.1 Varanus komodoensis
CCCATCCAAATACTAACCAGGCCTTGACCTTGCTTAGCTTCCAAGATTAGGCAGAAGCAGGCACTTCAGGTTATATGGAAACTTTGCCAGGACTTTAGAGTCCTGGTGTGCTAGCAAGACAACTACAAGTGAGGCCACCTGGTTTAAATAAGCCACTGGGCAGAAAGAATTGTGACATAAATAAGTTTTTCTGAGAATACTCAGTGCCATATTTGAATTGGACCCCAGCCTGTTCAAAAACTAAGAAAAGCTATACCAAAAACAACTGTTGGGACACCTATAACTATGATTTTGTTTACAAATGTTACTGCATCCCTTCCATAGCCAGAGAGTCTTGCAGAACAAGGGTGCTTCCAGACGGAGGGCTCCTAGCATTGCAGATTAAAAGGCCTGGGCAACACTTGTGACTTTTCCTCCTTAGCTGATTTTACCTAAGAAAAAAAGATGAAAGGAGCAATGGGAAAGCATGGGAGAGTAACAAATGGTATTCTGCAACCTATGGAAACTCCTGTAAAATTCCGTCTGAAGCCAGGGTGAATACAGCATAGAAGCGCCACTTGAAAGCATCCTGAGTCCAGTTTCCATAGAGACCATTATGACCATACCACACTGGGCATTTTGGGGAAAAAAAGGAGGGGGCAAAAACATGCTGCACAGGAGATCTGCGAATGGATGATCTCTCAATGTTTTCTTTGAAGGGAGTTTGCCAATTTCATCAGCACAGCAACACTGGAGGAGAAGTTATTTCAGATCATATATGACATGATTGTGCAGTTCAAACCCTCACTTCCAAGCTGTTGCTTGCACTGTGAGGGACCTCCAGCATTCACCAATGAGGCAAACAAGAGCCATGAAGTATTATTTTGCTTGTAAAGAAGTCCCAGATGGAAGCATTAAACATCTCTGCCAGAACAGCTGCTCTAACTAAAATGGCGGCTCCACCCCACAACAGCTGCATTTCTTCAAAAAGTGAACATTAGAGGATCCAATCAGCTCTCTCACAGAATGTATGATTTGGTTGGACAAAGAGATTGACCTGGATTTGCAAAAGGTAGTGCTCTCTTGCCCTTCTGTTCAGGATGGATGATGTCACCAGCACTCCATCCTGGTTGATCCGAAATGCCTTTCCTTCATTGCCCTCAGTGATGTGGAAAGAGAATGGTGGCCCATTTTCCAAGGAGTCTCTGTCACTCATGATCAGCTCCAGGACACTGGTACCAACTGGAGAACTCTCCTGAAGTGTTGAAGAAAAGAAAAAGGCCAATAATTTAGCGAGGTACAGAATTACCAATTTGGCTCACAGGACAAACGAAGAATGGATAACCTAGGTTGAGATCTGCACCTTGAGACAAAGGCCAATCTCCAAAACAAAAGTGTTTTGACGAGGTGCATGTGCAGAACAAATAGGCATTAGACAATATCCTGATTTTCATAATTATTTTCTCTCACTTATCCGACTATTAGAGAAGCCTGTCAATTTGATTTTATATTGCAAGGCATCTAGTGACCAGATGCAGATGTTGCAGTTAACATCTGCATGTACAGATGAGATTGAGGACTAAACAGCAGCTTTTGACTGAACGAAGTTGCCTCCTTATTGCTGCTAAGCTTTGGTTGGCACTTAGCTTCTAGGCCACCTATTGACTCACGTCGCAACAGTCACGATTACTGCTAGAAAAGCCTGATTCAAGCGAGGCTGGTGCCTTGATGGGCTGCTTTACCTGAACGGTCACACTGTAATTGAGTTGGAAGAACCTAGGAGGGTTGTCATTGACATCAGACACCCGAATGAGCACAGTGGCATCGCTGAAAAGAGCCGTCTGTCCATTGTCCGTGGCTCGGACTTGAAGAGAGTAGCTGGATATCTAGAAAACAGAACATACCTACTAAGAAGGCTTGATTGCTGCAATACCCAGTAAGCCAAATAATAAGGCGTAAGTAAAGTTTCAGACTCCTTCGTCTCAGTGCCCACTACATGACCAGGACTGTGGGGGCTGATAAAAATGAATCTGCCAGTGACTCTGCTACTCACCTCTTCCCTGTCCAAGTGCTTGGCGATCTGGATCTGTCCATCTTTGGGGTCAATGACGAAATGGCCCAGTGAATTCCCTGTTACAATAGAATAGGTGATCTGGTTGTTCATCACTCCATCTTTGTCTTCAGCTAAAACCTATCAAGAGAAAAAGTGATGCATTGTCATTATACATAAGTGTTACATACTGGGCAACTTGGAAGAAATGCACTAAAAACAAGTAGCCTTTAAAACAAAGTGTTTCAGATAATTATTACGGAAGGAATGGTGGGGAGGGAGAGGGAAGGGAGGTGGGGAGAATGAGGGAGGGAGATGTAAAAATTTAAATTCAGCTGCATAATGCACTTTCCCAAAAGGTTCTCCTGAAAAAGGCACATGATACAACCAACTTGGGACAATACTAGAAAACAAGAGAAAATCATATGGCCGAATGTTACAAGATAGCTTTGAATGTCTGGCTGTGGGAAACTCACATTATGGGGAGCAGTTCTTGTTGCTCAGCTTCCACCAGACAAACAGAGGTTTTCCTGGGTATTTGGTTTGTTTACATACTAGCACTGTGAAGACCACAACTCCCCTTTTTCTGATTATGTATATTAGTAGTAAATCCCATTTCTGGAAATAGCAGATGCAGACAGACTGGTTTGGGGAAGTTGTTCTTACCTCTGTGTGATGCCAATGTTTGTTTCAACCTTGTTTGTGTTTAAAAGGGGTCAAAGATTGGGTTGATTATTAATAGAAACTCCATTAGTGGCATAATTTTTGCTTTTAAACATTTTCTGTTAGATTTTTTGGTGCTCTTTTATACCTTTACTTTTTCTGGTAGTCTGATCTGACTACAACATGGTTGGAGATGGTTATCAGCAAATGTCTTAAATAAGTTGCTGTTTGCCCTACTCCTTTCTACTTCTCCAAACTGTTTACTATCCAGCCATTCCATCCAAAACTGTATCAGGACAAAGGGCCGCCTTTTAGGGCAGGGATGGGGAATCTCCAGCCCATGGCCAGATGCAGTCCCTGGGGAGTCTCCACCATGCCTGCAACTTTCTTTTGCTCTTATTTCCAACCGCTGAAAAATGACTGAGCCTCCAAGGATGGAGCAGTAAAATGGTAATAGCAACTTCTGGCCTTTGGCTTGCCCACAGATGGAACGTGGCCTCAAAACCTTTCTAATTTTGCAACATTCAGGGCTGAATGTTCCCACCTCATTCTTAATGACCAGCACATATGCTGTCCAGTGCAGTGTACTTCACAAAGCAACATTAAAATTGGCCAGCAACATTAAAATAGCAGAGAAAACACATACGTCCGTGCCTGGAATCTCTTGCTATGTCTTACCATGAGTACCAGTTCACCAATGGCAGCATTCTCCTGGATGTCGGCAGTGTAGAGATCTTGGCTGAATGTTGGCATGTGATCATTTATGTCTGTGATGTTGATCACGACCATGGTTATGTCACTGAGAGAGGTAGAGCCCTTTCTGGTACCCTCAATAGACAAGTAATATTCATGGCTAACTTCAAAATCAAGACTTCCATTGACAGACAGGATGCCTGCATTTATACAGAGAAAAACAAGGATATAATACATTCTGAACACAGGGACCTATTCAAAGTAGAGATCCAGACCAACTGAGGAGACGAATGGGCTGAGAAAGTGCCACAGGCAAAAGAACTATTTCATCTAAAGCAATATTTCCAGTCAAGCTTTTTCAAAATTTAGTGCTAGGTTTTTCCAGAATAAATATTAGAAAGCTATAAAATCATCCATATTAAATCTGTAATAGATTTGTTATAGGATCTGTGGAGGAACTGATCAAAGGAATACATACAGGAAAGGAAAACTACCTGCACCTTTTAATGAATGAAGGCAGAAGCCCAGAGTACCCATGATGTGAGAAACGGGGACTGGCTCATGAGCACGTATCACGACAGTCCTCTTTCAGTTGCCCTGGCTCCCAGCTGAAGTCCGGCCCTATTCAAAGTGCTACCACTAACATTCAAAGCCCTCAGTGTCTTGGGGCTGGGTTATCTGAAGGAATGCCTCGCCCCTGAGGTACCTACCTGAGCCCTCAGGTCATCTTCTGAGGTCTTTCCTTGGGAGCCTCTCCAAGGGAAGTAAAGAGAACAGCTGCTAAGAGAAGTGCCTTTAGGCTGTGGATCCCCAACTATGGAACAAGTTCCTCAAAGTGGTGCACCTGACACCCCTCTCTATTCTTTTTGGCTCCAGGTGAAAACTTTTTCTTTCCCAGTTTTTTAACAATTAACTCTTAAATCTTAGTTTTAATTCTGCATTTTATTCCATACTGCTGTTGTACCTCTGTACTGATTTGATTGCGATGGCTGTGGTTTTATAGTTTTCTTGTTCATATGTTGTCCCTTCCTTTCTTGTTTATGTTTTTAACTTTTAAATTTTGTTCACTGCCCAGAGAGCCTTTGGCTATTGGGTGGCATAACAACGAAATAATGAATGAATGAATGAATGAATGAATGAATGAAGGTCTTCCATGACTGTTCAGTCCAAAGGACCAACTTACCTGTGTTGGAATGGAGCGTGAACTTCCCCTGATCATTTCCACTCGTAATGTCATACTTAATCTCCGTGCCCTTAGCACTATCCCTTGTCAAAGTAGACAGATTCAGAACCTCCGTTCCAACGGTGGCGTCTTCCTGCACCACGACCACGTATTCTGTGTCCAGGAACACCGGCAGGTATTCTTTCAGATCTACTACAGAGACGGTCACAGTAGCAAGGGAAGAAAGAGAGTGTGGCAGCCCCCTATCTGTGGCACGCACAGTCAGCTCCAGCGAAGGTCTCTGTGACTCCTTCAATGGTTTTTCCAGGCGGATCACGCCAGTTGTCTCCTCTACGGAGAAATGGCCATTTGCCGACTCGGCGAGAGAATAAAGCACTTCGGCATTGCGACCTAGGAAAAAAGACATGGGAGTGTTCCAGGAGAGGCCTTTCTATCTGGGAATAGTTATTTAATATGTGGGGCAAATGAGGGGGAAACCAGCACCTGACAACTCAGTTCCTGACCCAATCTTTGGAGACTCAAGATATAATCTGGGTCAAAAGCCAGGGGATTTTGATGACTGGGTGGTGTTTTGTTACTACTTAATAGAGATCCATCAAGAGTGGAAGGTTACTCTGTTCAGCTTAAGAAGTACATGCAGGTTAGGATTATTGTCATGGTACAAAAAGGGGCAAAGAGTATTTTAAGATGCATGGCTGCTTGCGAATTAGGCTCAAAGGAGGAAGAGAATTTTTCCACATGATGTTTTTTGTTTTGTTTTGTTACTTTGTTTAGTCACAAAGTCATTTCTGACCCACCACAATATCATTTGTTAATAACTTTGGATCACCTCAGGGTTAAATTCTATATATCAAAATGAGAAAAATGATCTGCAACAAACTACTCTACAGGTTGCTGGAGAAGACTCCTGAGAGCCCCTTGGATTGCAAAGGGATCAAACCAGTCAATCTTAAAGGAAATCAACCCTGACTGCTCTTTAGAAGGTCAAATACTGAAGATGAAACTCAAATACTTTGGCTACCTAAGGAGAAGAAACAACTCACTGAATCCTGATACTGGGAACGATTGATGGCAAAAGGAGAAGGGGCCGGCAGAGGATGAAGTGGCTAGATGGAGTCACTGGGGCAGTGGGTGTGGGCTTGGGTGGACTCAAGGAGAATCTGGAGGAATGTTGTCCATGGGGTCATGATGGGTTGAGCACAATTTTGCGACTAAACAACAAACACTCTACAGGTTGCTCTGTGCTTTTTCTTAGTGAGGGATAAGGTGCTTTGTCTGTTTAGAGTTTGAGCAAATTACATGAAGGCAGCATGTGGTGATGTGACATGATTTGGAAATGCTGTAGGAGATACAACACCAGAAATAACAAATAGCTGATTGTGCAACAGAGCGAAAGGAGAATCATGCAAGATGGGAATGCTTTCAGAGCCAGCAAATTTGAGGAAACAGTAATTAACTCCAAAGATGCCTTTCTCAGAATAAAGGTATCTTCTAATTCAAGTCCCTTTCTGTTCAACTTATTTGAGGAAATGTGCTGCAAGTATCCATTTTGCACCTATTTTCAAATCTCTTGCTATGGCCAGAATTATTTATAGCAGACATTCAGCCTTCAAGAATTGAGTGACTATATCCATGAATTGATGGAACAATAAGGCCGAGAGTGTATAGTTGTTATCAGAAGAAGCAGGAATGGCAGCTGTTTTCAACAACCAATGGGCTTCAATGGATAGATACATAAGCCATTTTGCATTATTTACCTCTAATGTGATACAGATAGCCTAGATCTGAGGGGTGGTGTTCAGTTAAGTCTTCCTAATGTCAGAACTGCTTTTGTGAGCAGGACAGGGGTGTGGGGGTAATTATCCTGCCACCCCCCCCCCCCCGTAATCTGCTCTGGACAGTAAAGGACCCTCTAGAGTAGATTTTACAGTGTGTGGCTGGTAGCTGCAAGCAGGGAAAAGAGGAGAAGGCCTCACTGTGCAAGCAGATTTTTGCTCACAAGGCAGAACCCACCGATGAACTGCCTAATACCGGGGGGGGGGGGAGCAGTGACCATCCAGAGGGTTTCCGACTAGAACGTCCATTAATCCCGGCCAGTATGGCCAATGATCATGGATGATGGGAGAAATTCTGGAGAGCCACATGTTCCCCAACCCAGGTGATTATATTAAGAAGATACAGAAACATTTAGGATACAATTTGTATTGGGACAGAATTTTCACAATAGAAAATGTGAACATTTTAACTCTGTATTTTATATATAAAATATGAAAGAATAAATCATACAAATAATATAGGAGAAGATTGATCTACTACAGAAAGAATAAATGGCTCTTTTTGTTAATCTGTCTAGGCAGAGGTAAGCAAACTTAATTTGGAATGCACTAGATTCCAAATTCACGTTTCAGTAGCGTTTACTTTTCAGAGCATATTTGGCTATATCTGTACAGTGGTCCGTATACACTGCCATTGACCTTGAGCCATGTTTCTTACGTAAGCTGTTGGAATTTGCAAAACACGCTAAAAATACCAGTAAAAAACAAATCACACAAAAACACACTAAAAACACCCAAAACAAAAAACAAAAAAAAACCCCTACACACTAAAACAATTAGACATAAGTCACAGCCACAAGCTATGCCTTTTCTTATCTAAGTGCCACCTTTTCGCTTACCTTCATCTGGGTCTCGTGCAAAGACAACTGCAACCGGCGTCTTTACTGTGGTGTTATCAAAGACGGCCACTGTACAATGGCTGGGGAAAAAACTTGGAGCGTTGTCATTTGCATCCTCAATGTCCATGGTTATGTCCATTTGGCAAAAACGTCCTCCTCCATCTGTTGCCTTGGCAACAAGCCAGTATTTTGGCTTCTGCTCACGGTCGAGTGGGGCAAAAGTGGTCAGCTCTCCTGGTAGGAAAAATTAAAAGTACAAGAAGTCATGCAGGGATATCAGTGAGGCCTTTTAGGGATAAGCCATCTTCACTTTATCTGTGCTGTCCTGAATGTATGAGGAAATGGCTCCATACAAATGAAAAAATGATGCATAGAAGAAGTTGCTCCTGGGTGTAAGAGAGTATAATCCCCCCACTTCACATTTTGTAAGTCATACTCAATAACTGATTACTTTTGCTGCTCTGCAAAGACGTCTGGATAAACAGTTATATCTCAGATTAGCATACAGATGTATGTGAACCCAACTATTTTAGAAGTAGACCTTGTTCTGAAAAATGTCCGGATTGTGAGCATATTCTGCTAATGGTGTGAGCTTGAAAAATCACATGGTTTAACAGATTGAGAAGCCCACAAGGCAGTAGCCATATAGGCCTGGTTTCTTAGGAGTAAATAAAAACTCAGAAAACATAAAAAGACATAAGAATAGGAGAGCAAAAATTATTTTTCAACAGCTTGTGCAGGCAGAGTACAAATGTGAAACACCAGATGTTAAATGGACATTACTAAAGTAAAGCTAACAATGATTTTTTTAAAAAGGCTGATACAATAAACCATTGTGCACACATTAAAGTAAGAGAAAAAGCAAGTATGATAAATCATATTATGCATAGGAATGGATATATATAAGAATGAAAACAGATTAAATAACTTGCAAATTTTTGCATTATTTGATAGATCAGTCTTTTGTAGAGATAGCCCTTCTGTATAATTGTCTCTGATAACCATGGTTTTTAATAATAAAAATGTATTTATTGGTTCACTGCTTGTGAACAAAACTAAGAATAAAGTACCATAATAAGACATAATACAATATTTAAAACACAACAAAAAGAGTAATATGTACCATTACAAAGTTCCCTTTTTAACAGTGGAAAAATAAAACTGAACAGCAACTCAGCTCTTAAAAACATTTAAACGGCAACAAACTACAACAGCAATGAAAGGACTGTGTGAATAAAAGGTCCTCCTTCACTGGACACTGGAAACAACGATAAAGAAGGCATCAGGAAAACCTCTTCCATTGCAGGATGCTTGTTTTTGGAAAGAATGTGTTTTCAGTCAAGGATGTTTCAGGAATAGCAAAATTATACAACATAAGAAGCTATCTGTGGCATCGAATGATGGACATATTAGTCCCTCTATTTCAATTTTTCCAAAAGGATTGCCACTCTTCACAGGTCCATAGGATGGAAACTCCTTTTGAGATGAGAATAAGTAATGACAGGCTGATTCAAGGAAGGAAAGGCACAATGGAGAGATTCAGAAGTTGAAATATGGGTTGAGGGGCTATGAGGAAGAAATGACTGAAGAAATGTGGGGGGAAAGAAGTTACTCTGCAACAACTAGTCTTAGGGAAAGTCACTGCAAAGTTCTTTACAGATGATACATTTCTCTTGTACAATGGATTTAACAATATAATTGGACTATTTCTGACAACTGCTAACATTGCTTCTAGCTTAGGGTCCAACCACATGCGGTTGACCTGTCATCCACAAGCCAGTCATTTTGGAGAGATACAAATATTAAGGAGAACATTGGCTTCAAAATGCTTAGCCCTTAAATATGAAGAACATTCTCTAGAAGCTCCTGGTTGGTGATTCAAACTGTCAAAGCATTTCCAGAAGAAGCACCAAAGCAAAAATGAACAGCCTGGAAGAAAAGTCTTTGTCTGATCTACAATATATAGGCCCGATATTCTATTGCATGTGCAAGTAACAAATATAGAAACCAATAATGCACCTTCAAAAATGGCCACAATGTGTGTGTCTAGATTCTCTTCTTACCTGAATAGGGGTCCAGTTTGAACTCCTGAGCACCAGATCCATGGAGACTATAAATGATCTGGCCATTGCTGCCAACATCAACATCTATGGCAGACACTTTCAGAATAGAAAACCCTTGAGGTGCATCTTCTGAAACTTTTGCTTTGTATGGCATCTGGAAAGAAGAAAAAGTAACTTATCAAGTGAAAAGGTGTAAAGGTAAAGGTTTCCCCTGGACGTTAAGTCCAGTCATGCCTGACTCCAGGGGGCGGTGCTCATCTCCGTTTCCTAGCCGAGGGAACCAGCAATTGTCCGCAGACAGTCTCCATGGACATGTGGCCGGCATGATTAAACACCGAAGTGCACGGAGCACTGTTGTTATCAAGTGAAGTGATGGACTTAATTCCACCTGCACAAAATGCCTATAGGAAGGGCCCCACTCCAGTTCGATTAACAGAGGCTACAATTCCACACACAGATAAATTGATCAATACTCAGCAAAATTGTAAAATCAGAAAGTCAAAGATCATCTAGTGTGATCCTGATGCCAAAAGTCAAGTCCAATAACTCACCAGAATGGATCTAATTGGTTATGTTGTATCTGGCAACACTAATAGTTTGGCAGTGGTCAAGCTAACAAAATGTTGACTTGTGGTGTTTGGATGATGAAGCCCCATTTAAGATGCTCCAAGCTTTCTATAATAAAAGTGAACTTCAAGAATAATAAACAATCAGGTCACATCTGACGAGCCACAGTTGAACCTTTGTCATCCTGACCAAAGTGCTCCATGCCAAGGGAAGACAGCTACAAAATCCCACACTGCTCAGGATTTCATTCAACAAGGCCAGTCAAGCCTCATAATTTAATACTGAGTACCTAGATTATACTGAATGACCTCTGTGCCCCTTTTAGATTTCATTGTATGCAAAGGTGCCACATCTAAAGAAAAGGTGACAGCAGAGAAAATAGCCCCCACTCACTCAATGGACGAAGATAAACAACTCTATGGACATACCTGCTTGCATTCAGGGTTGTTATCATTGACATCAAGGACTGAAATCTCAACTTCTGTTGTCGCTTGGAACTTTCCATCAGATACCACCACTCTGAGCAGGTATTTTTCTGTATCTTCCCTGTTCAGAGGCTTCTTGGAAAAGATCCTCCATTCTCCATCAACCTTGTCAACACCAAACTGCCCCAGAACATCTCCTTCTGATAAGGCAAGGAAGGCACAGTCATGAAATTTTGGGTCAAAACCAACACAATTTCAGGCAGAGGTTTGAGCAAGGGAGGAGGGCACCCTGAGTCCTCTGAGTGCCATTCACGCAGGCCAAGAGGACTCTAGTGGGCCGGGACAGGAAACCGCTTTCTGCCAGTAGGCAGAATTCCATTGTGGGGGCTGCATTCCAGTGGCCAGTGAGGCCAAAGGAAAGAGCTGGGACCAAAGGGGAAAGAGTGGGACTTAAAGACCCAGAATATCAGGATATTGCAGTTTAAAGCACTTGCTGAAAATGCCCACACCTTGAGAGGTTTGTCTCCCTTTCAGAACAGGGAAAAACACCGCAGAAAAGCCAGGAAACCACCAAATGGCTGGCAACTGGGGAAAGGGGGTGGGCCACCTCTGCTGTGAGAAAGCTTGAGAATTGGTTTGCTTTTGGATGATGTATAAGGAGCAAAAGGAAAATGTTATATTTAGATGATTTCTTATGGGCGCATGCCTCTAGACTCAGTTCGCATAACCACATCCCTGCAGGGAGTGCAGACTGACAGAGCTGAAGTCACTTACAGCAGTGGTTTTCAGCACTGGTCCATGGACTGGTGCCAGTCATGGGAGATTTCCTGCTGGTCCAGGGTACGGGGCACATCCTGCTTGCCATGGACCTGTGCAGGGATGGCTGTGCTCTGGCACCTCTTCCTCAGTTGGCACTGTGTTCATGGAGGGTGTGCTGGGGCCCGGGATGGTGGGGGGAGAGGAGGAGAGCAGAGACAGTTTGGTGGGAGCTGGCTGTGAGCCATGCTGTGCCATTTTTGGTATTTTGTTCCTTTGTTGGCATTTCTGCTGCTCGGTTTCTGCTCGTTTTGGACAATCTTCATTTTTTTGGTATTGTGTCGGGAAACTAATACACAGAACACTGTATGGTGCTTTTTGTTTCTGCCCGAGCGGTCCCTGAGGTGGTTTTCCTGTTTTTGCCGGTCCCCAGCTGTGGAAAGGTTGAAAACCACTGCATTACAGCAAATGCTGAAGCGGCTCCTTCATTATCAGGCATGTTTTCGAACCAACGAGCCTTCAATCTGTTTGGGGCAGCATTGTGGTTGTAAGCTTACTCTAGTTTTGAGTGAGACATAAAAGGAAGGAATCCCACGATAACCGAGGAATGTACTAGACAGCATCCATTCATAGTGCCAGCTACGTATAGGCAGTATGTAAGGGCATCAATTCATACTGTGTCATGTGACCTTCATTAGCATGCCATGCAAATCTTTTGGCTATCTTATGTGAGGCACTTGTGGCGAGTAAATGGCAGGTCATGGAAGGTGAGCACCCTATTTTATAGAATGCAGAAATAAACATGGGCTAGTTTTGATAAGTGAGGGGTGGGTTTTAACACACCAGATTGGTGAATATCTGATTAGTTGACTTTTGGATATTTCCCACAAATGAATTCATGCTCTACATGTGAAAGCGCTTGGCTACATTTAATTCAAATGATTTAGAGCTCTATGATTAATTCACACAACCTATTTTCCATCAGGGATTTTCCCCCTAAGTATGACTGTGCATAATTTTTCTTAGGAAGAGGCTTTCTAGCTGTTTCACTTCAAAAAATGACCTTTTTGGGGAATGATGACATGCAGCTCTCACATTTGCACAATTCCCACAATATGGGAAGCATGTTGTATTAACTGGTCCTGCATCTCTGAAACATTCATTGCATTGATTTTGACAAGAGCAATTTATAGAATAGTGGACTTCTCAAAGGCAAACAAACCACAGAAGAAGCGGGTTATTCTAACTTATCAAAAAATCAAACAGATTCTTACCAGTGATGTAACACGTGACTTGTCTGTTTTGCTCTGAAATATCACTGTCTAGTGTTCCAAGGGTGGTAATTAGCTGCCCAGGCTCAGCATTCTCGACAACTGACCCTTTGTAGATTTCAGAGGTGAACTGCGGTGCATTGTCATTTTCGTCAGTGACTGTGACTTCCACTAGGGCTTGAGAAGAAAGTTGATGTTTTCTGCCATGGTCAGTTGCCACAACAAAAAAGGTGTAGGTTTCCTGGAGCTCACAGTCAAGCTCCTTAAGTGTCATGATCCAACCACTCTCGCTGTCAATGGTAAAGAGTTCTCTGATGTTGCTTGGCTCTGATCCTAGGCTATAGCTCACTTGCCCATCACTTCCAGTATCCTGGTCATTGGCAGTGACCTGAATGACAATAGTCCCTGCTGGCATGTTCTCCATGACAAAGGCTCTGTAGGGATTGGCCTCAAAGACAGGTGTGTTATCATTGACATCTTTCACATGGATGTTTATTGATACCAAAGAGACCAAGTCAATATCCTGGTGTGAGCAATGGGCCAAAACATCCACCTGGTACCATTTCATCTTCTCATGGTCCATTGCCTTCTGGATAGTCAAGGCCCCTGTTTGCCTATTCAAGGAGAATGTCCCTTCTTTATTACTTTCAGTAGTGGTTCCTTCTACTAGACTGTAAATGATGGGGTCATCTGCCACAGCTCTAACTGATCCTATTTCTGATCCCTCTGGGAGATCCTCCGCCGCTGAGAATGTGTAGAGTGGCTCAGAAAACTTTGGCAAAGACACTTCCTTTGGGACAACCTGAAGGTTCACTGGAACAACAGAACTCCAGTGCGGAGGCCTGGCATCTTCAGCTTTGACTCTGAAGTTCACTGTTCTGTTTTCTAGCCCATCAAGACTCTCCTTGACTTTAACTACTCCTGTGGCTGTGTTAATCTCAATCACATCCTCTGCGATGACCTCCTCCACGGAATCGACAGAGTAGGTGACATCAGCATTCACACCTTCATCAGCATCATAAGCTAGTACCTGAATGACTGGGGACCCTCTGCTCAGATTGGACTGGATGGACAAGATGTATTCAGAAGCTTTAAACTGAGGTGGATTGTCATTTTCATCTGTGAGTATGATTTTGACAGTGCAGAATGCCACTTTTCCTCCCCCATCCTTGGCCATGACTTTAATGGCAACGACCCTCTCTGTGGAATTTTCTCTGTCCAGTTTCTGCAGCGTTTTAATGTACCCCTTGTCATTGATTGCAAATTTCTCTCGGCCAAGCTTGTTGATGATGGTGTAATCTATTGTGCCATACAGTCCATCATCGGGGTCAACAGCTAACAACTCAATTACCTTGGTCCCTACCTTAGCATTTTCAGCCAGGACTGCTTCATACACGTCCTGCTGAAATGATGGGCTGTACTTATTTACATTTGTGGCATTGATGTAGACTGGCACAGCTGTCTTAAACACGCCATCAGATGCACAGACCTTGAGACTGTAAAAAGAGTCCAGGTTCTTTTTACAACGATTCAGTGTGGAAATGATCCCGGAAGTGCTGTCAATGGTGAAATGCCTTTTCTCATTTCCTGAAAGGATCAGATATTCCAGTCGAGGGGTGTCCCTACTGTCTGGGTCAGAAGCCTGGACTTTTATCACAGTGTGACCACAGGTGACCATTTCACTCACATTAGCTTGATATTGAAACTGACTGAACTTGGGTGGGTTGTCGTTGACGTCCAACACATGGACGATCACAAGGGTGTCACTGCTGAGAGGAGGCACCCCATGGTCTGTGGCTCTAACTTTGATGTGAAACTCATGGTTGGCTTCATAATCTAGAGTCTGGGTTGTTGTTATTTCGCCTGTGCTGGCATCAACACGAAAGAACTTTGACACATCTGAACGGTCCTCCAAGATCTGATAGGAAATAACTTTGTTCCGCCCTGAATCCTTGTCAGTAGCAAAGAGTTGTACAACAGGTGCCTGAGCTGGCATACCTTCATAGATGGATGCAGTATAAACCACCTGAGAAAATTCAGGGAAATTGTCATTGACATCCTCAACCTCTACTTCTACCATTGCTTCTGAAAAGGCACCCACTGCAGTGTCTGTTGCTCTGACGGTAAAGGCATGTTTTGTGTTCGATTCATAATCTAGTTGGTTAGTGACCATAAGCACACCAGTCTTGAAATCAATGCTGAACATTTTAAGGGCTTCTTTTTCCACAATGTTGTAAATTAAGCGCAACCCTTCAGGGCTCCGAGCCTGGATATGGAGAACAGGTGTGTAGAATGGAATGTTTTCTGGCACCTTAACGGTATACAAGAGGCTCTGGAACAGGGGGTTGGATTTGTTACGCACCATGACTACAACCTCCTCTTCAGCACGTAAAGATGGCTCACCAGCATCTCTGGCAATGACTCTGAGGGTGTATTTATTTAAAGCTTGATAATCAAGGGGTTTCTTGAGTGAAATGTCCCCTATGTAGGGGTCAATCCAGAAATACTTGTAATCTTCCACAAAAGAGTAAAAAATGACTCCATTATTTCCCAGATCCCGGTCAGTTGCGGAAACCTGAAAAATGACATCACCTGGCTCGCAGCCATCCGGTATCGCTACATAATAAGGCACATTTTCAAAATGGGGTGGATTGTCATTCACATCATCCACATGTATTTTTACTATTGATTGAGACACCCTTGGTGGATTTCTACCATCCTTCACCTCTATTGCAATCTCATACATGTCCTGAGTTTCACGGTCAAATTCCACACCCTTGGTCTGAAGCACCCCTGAGGACTGGATCATCCTGAACCTTTCTGTGCCATTCATGACCGAATAAACAAGGGGCTCGTTCAACTGATTTCCAGTGACACTAAGAACAACCAGACTTTGGATATCACTGGAGTTCTCCTTCACGGTTGCTGGATATAAATCTTGAACAAATTTTAAGGTACTTTCTCTTGGTTCAATAAAATGTATCCTTACCAAAACACTAGTAGTAAATAAACTATCTCCTGCTTGAACAGTGAGTTCAAGATCACTTCCCAAGCTGGTCGTGTTCAGCACAGAGATGGCACCAGTTGTTGGGTGGATATCGAACATGCGGTCATGATTCCCTTCTGCTATGCTGTAGATGATCTCTGAGTCTACGTCTTTGGCATGCACTGTACAAAGTTCCATGCCCTGGTGAACAGGAAGCCCTACTGAAAGTTGGTACATAGCTTTGGCAAATACTGGAGGACAGTCGTTTGTATCTTTGACATAAATGGTGACTTCCGCGGGCTTGGATGCAAACAAAGTGGGGTTGCCGCTGTCATGGACGTGCACACTGAAGTGGAAAACTGGGATACGCTCGTAGTCAATATCAGCACAAGTCGTAAGAGTGCCCATGCTTGGATCTATTTTGAAAAAAAACTGTGCCTCTGGCTGCAAAATCTCATAGACTAACAATGCATTAGAATCTTGGTCGTCATCAGATGCACATATCACTAATGGTGCATTGTTTTCATCCATAACCATACTACCCAATGGGACATTCTCATTGATCCAGCCAACAAAGGAAGCCTTCTCAAAGACAGGGACATTGTCATTCTCATCTATGATATAAACAAACACCAGAGCATCCATAAAGGATCCTGCCATGTTGGTACCACGGATTTTTAGCTGGTAAGACGAAGCCTGTTCAAAATCTAGGCTCCTTTGTATAGAAATAAGTCCAGATTGATAGTTGATAGAAAAGAAGCCATTCTCATCTCCTTCTATTATTTTGTAGGTGACAGAGGAAAGGCTTGTGGCAGAAACAAGGACAACAGGAGAGCCAATGGCAGCAGATTCACTGATCTCTACAACGTATTCCTCCTCCGTAAATTGTGGAGGTGTGCCATCAGAGCGCTTGATGTAAATGTTCGCAGTTGCCAGATCCTTCAGCGGGGGAAATCCCTGATCTTCTGCCTTCACAGTGAGAGTGAATCTCTCTTGCTTCAATCGATCTAGCTTCTGAGAAACTGTAATAATTCCAGAGAGTTTGTTTATGGTGAAAAAGTCCCCATTGTTCCCTGAAATTAAAGAGAGAGAAGACTGAATGAAGAGATCATTGCCATGGTACTTACTGCCTTCCATCGACACTCTTAGTCCAATAGATTAAGATGAACACATTTCAGTTACTGGGATACTGCATCTCTTAACAACATGTGTGAATAGAAGGAGGGGGCAACTGCATTTTGCTCCTCTGGGCTTGTGCTCTGAGGACCATGCCACAAATGTGTAATGTAAGAGTTCTGCTAGAGGCAGCAGGTGCACAATCTTGTCCTTGCTTACTCAGAAATAAGCCCTGATTATTTTAGTGGGATTTACTTGTGAACAAGGACTGCAGCCTTAAAGATGAAGAGTTCTGCCCAGTTCCTTCCCCTGGCAACCTGCTCTCTGTTTAAAGAGATCTAGGAATGTGAAACTCTGTATGCCAGGCATACTCCTGGCCATGCGTCAGCTAGAGAGGTTAACAGACATTCATGCTGCAGTCAGGTTCTGATGACTTGAAGACAGACGGAAACTGATACAGAACAAACTGTGTTTGTGTCGCACTGCAGGTCAGAGAGCCAAGAGCCTGGACTCAGTGCTAGAAAATGCCCACAACCCTGGAATTGCTACTGCAATTTGCTCAGTAGGCTGGCTCAACAGGATGTCTCACCTGGCTTAGAAACTACTGCTGCCTAGAATAAGCAGGCATTGATCTGCTGAAGATTTTATGATCTGCCCACCTGTTACAACTGAGGTGGAGGAAGAGAAATAAAGAAAATGTAATGCTGTTGCTAAACGAACAAGTGCTCATCCCTCCCATTTGGCCTTAATATGCTCATAAATAGTAGTTTGGACAGCCTCCTTCATTTATTGCAGCTATAGCCTGCCCGTTTTCCTGCAAGAAACCCAAGGTAGCTTATTTAATTCTCCTGCTCCGCTCCATTTTATCCTCATAACAATCCTGTGGGATCAGTTAAGCTGAGAGTCAGTGATTAGCCCAAAGCCACCAGCGAGCTTCACAGCCAAGCAGGGGCCGGGACCGGGGCCGGATCTCCTCTGTTCCAGCCCAGCACTGCAACCACTGTGCCACACTGCTCACAGCACCTCCTCCTCGGCTCCCAATAACATCACGGCCACTTCTGCAGTGCCCCCTGTGTGGGGCTGCCCTTGAGGGTCATTTGGAAGCTGTCGCTTGTCTAGAAAGCCCCTCGGAGTGAATGCCCTGCCACACACACCTCACGCCTGCTCTGGAAGAACACGCTGGATGTCAGGAGTGAGTATTACTTTTAACATATAAGGCCCTAAGCAACAGAGGACCATGTTACCAGAACTATTGTTTCCCCTGTACAGATCTGTTCGATGCTACAGTATTGAGCGTGTTGGTGCCACACTGGCATCTGGCAAAAACACAGCAACAGGCCTTCTCTGTGGTGGCCCCCTGCCCCACCTGGAATGACCTCCCTTCTGCGATACATCAGGCACTGATGATCATATGCTTATGATGCTTATTGAAAATGCACTTGCTTACCTTGTCTTTCCCCAGCCATTAGTTTGGTACATGTTGTCGAGCTTTATATTGGTTTATAACTGTTGCAAACTGCTTCAAATGTCTTAAAATAGGAGGTGCTATACAAATATTCTAAACACCGTAAATAAATTGATCCATGTAGTGGGTTGAGGACAACATTTCTGTGCACTGAATTACACAGTAATGAAGTGCGAGTGTCAGAGGTTTTGCACAGTTACAAACACCAGGTGGGAGATGATTTCTCTTTCATTTATTATTTCATTTAATTTATTTATTTAGAGCATTTCTATCCTGTCCTATACAAAAGTCTCTTTTGCTGCCTATACAGGAATAAGTGATGCTACTTGACAACTGTAGACAACCCTGTGCTACTAGCAACTAGAAGGATGCAAAGCAGTATCAGAGAAAAAAATGGTCAACAAACCTGGAGGCTGCAGTGAGAATTGGAGGACCCTGGTGCACTGTCGGAATGGGACAGGATGCCTGAGGGTCAGAGGTTAGGGGAGGCAATCCCGCTCCAGTGTGTGTGATTTTGCTATTCTAGCTAGTCTTACTTGCGTAGCGTAATGGAAAAGGGTGCATTTAGCTCACTATTCCAGGTGCCTGATCTTTACTCATGCAAACACGTGCACTCATAGTCAGCCATGGCTCGCTCAAGCCCCTTACCAGCCTCAAGAGAGTAGAGGATTTCTGCATTAATGCCGCGATCTTGATCCAGGGCTCGGACTTGCACGACCTCTGTGCCTACTGGAGCGACATCCAGAACATCTGCCTTGTAGTGGAGGCTGGAGAACTGGGGAGGATGGCTGTTGCAGTCCTCCACGTGGATGACAACTCTGGCAAAATCTCGCTTGATCGGAACCTCCTGGTCTCGCACCTGCACAGCCAAAGGGACAGAGGAGTGAATGTCAGTCCAAGGGAAGAGAGGCCATTACGGGAGTGCATTTTTCCTGCTGCGGAATGCCTGGGGAAAGGGGGTAAAAGGCAACCTGGATTTGACCCTGGTTTTGCCATACTCATTCACTTGGGAGGGCTCCCGGGCAAGAATGCAAGACCCACGTGCCAGCTCCAGGCATCTGGGGGCTCTTGAACGGGGCCTTCACACGCACGGGCCCTTCCCTCAGGGAGCTGACCTTCCCAGTGCCCTTGTCACCTGCCTCTTTCGTCCTTCATCCTCATCATCATTGCCACCACTCGCTGCTACCACCTGTGGCTCACTTGACAGGCTGAGAGCCTGGCTCTGCCGGGCTGGCAGCCATCCATAGGCAGGGGTATCTATTCTTCATGATTAGGTCTGCAAAAACTACTCTGCTTTGGTTGGGGATGTGAGGACAATTCATTTCTGCTCGCAGGTCATTAGAACATGCTCCATTCACAGTCACAAATACGAGTTATTTTTTTGAAAAATGCATCCCCAAACTTGAAGTCATATTTGAAAAATGCCAATCTGGGGGAACTGAGTTTGTACTTTAACATTTTTTGAAAGGACTTCAACTCTTTAGCCAGTGGAGAAAATGTACTTGGAAGCACACTGTTCCAGTTTGAACAAAAAGAAAAACAGGTTCCAAGTGAAAAGGGGGGGGGGGGTACATGAAACAAGTCTGGAGACCCTTAGTGAACTCAAGCATCCCTGGTTCTCCCATTCCTACCTCTGGATGGACTATTAGGGTTGGAGCCAATGCATCTTGGGAGGAAGTCCACTTCTGCAATGGGACAATGGGGCTTCCCCGCCCTCTCCTCCCAATCTGCAGCCCTGGTGCACCTCCAGGCCTTCCCCAGAGAGTCCCCCAAATGGGGCGATCCAGCTGAGTTGCAGGGGAAGGGGAACCCCGTTCCCCCAGCCATCTGCCTTCTGCTGATGGAAGAACAGCACTGGATACTGTCCACATCTGGTTAATTATGATGTATCTACTTTTCTGCTGCTGCTGTGGTTTTTAGAAACAGTTGTTATATTCATGATGTTATTTTATTTGGGGGGTTTCTTTTATCCTCCAAACTATTTGATTATTTATTTATTATTCCTTCACATTCAGCCTTTCCGTAGATAAGTGACACTCAAAGTGGCTATCAATACAATACAGGTTAAATGCAAGTTTTTAATTAAAATATAGCATAAAATATCACATTTTATGATAGCCAGTACATATGTGATAGCTAAAAAATTAAAGTTATAACAATAAAATCAATAAACAGCACCTAACAGATTAAAGTCCACTTCAGCAACACAGCAGGTTACATGCCAGAGCTTGTCATCAGAAACAAGACAAGACAAGACAAGACATTTTTGCCTACCGGTGGAAGACAACAGAGAAAGGGGCACCCCAACCTCCCTCTGCAAGGAGTCCTGAAGTCCCTCTCTTATCCCCCACTGAATGTGCTCCTGATGGCAGTGGTACGGAGAGATGAGCTTCCCTGGAAGGCCTTCAAGCCTGGACTGGCTCCTGCAGAAGAGGGCAGCTCTCCGGCGGCCTAGTCCCAAGCGGTATGCAGCTCCACAGCAGCACTCTGGGATTGTGCCTGGAAGCAGACTGGTGGCCATGAAGTGGTTGCAACGGGGCCATCATGTGGGACAAGGCTCTGGAAGCAGAGCAACTCATTCGATTTCTTAAACTGCGAACAGATTGGCCCTTATTTAGAAGAACAGCTAGAAGAATTCTAGAACAGCTAGAATTTCCCTGGAACCCACAGAATAGCAGAGCCCAGGCGACCGACACACTGGATGCTTTGCTGTGAATCACATACCATCACTGTCAAGGTGTGCAGCGGTACAGCTCGGGAGTCGAGCCCTGCCACAGTCATGAGGGTGCCCCTGCTTGGGTCCATCTGGAAGAGCTTCATGCTTCTGGGATCCAGGCTGCTCTGAAGGGTATAGATCAGTCCTTTCCCAGGGTCCTTATCTGTTGCACTGACGGAAGTGAATTCGGTCCCTGGAGGTGTGTCTTCTGGGATATGCACCTCGTACAGGGTCTCCAAGAACCGTGGGCTATGCTGGTTGATGTCAATCACATGGATATAGGCCTGTGGTGGCGGGGAAGTGAGCAGGAGAAAAGGCTGGGTGAGGTCTGGCTGAAAAGCAGATCCTAGGCAACTGGACAATTTTCACAGAACACCCTTTCCAGAGATGCTGGCCTTATTTATTTACTTATTTATGAATTTTGTTTAAAGGCCACCCATTAGCATCACACTAACAGCGTTGAATTGGATGCGGATTTAGCATGCTGGAATCAGCACGGCCTGGGTGTGCGCCCCGCCATCTCTCTCAGTGCAATGAGGCTTTCTAAAGGAATGCCACGTAAACAAACCCAGGCCAGGAGTGCTGCTGTTTTACTCCAGTGCTCTTTTCCTCCTTGACACGACTGTGGCCATCCTTGTTCTCACTGGTGCACAGCCGCCATTTATACATGTCTGCGGTGGAGACCCATGCCATTCTTGCTGGAAGCTAGATGGAAACGCACTTCCAGGGGCTGGACTGGATAAGGCACTCTTCGATGGGCCTCCTCCAGTGCTGGTGGGCCCTGATGGGCTTACTGGGAAGAGATGACAGGCAGCAACAGTCGGCTGGGGCCACCACTATAATTTCTCACAAAGGCACTCCGTCAGAGGCACTGCAGGAAATTGCAAATAAAGGGGCCCGGAGCAAGGGCAGGTGGTGGACCTTAGCAGTGTGCTGGGACCCTGGCAGTCGCCCAAGGATGCTCCATGCTGGTGATTACACAACCTCCAATGTGATGACATTGCGGATTCTCATGAATGAAATCACACGGGTCACCACAGCCGATCAGATAAAACGAAATGTGGGCAAACGGAGCCAAGAAGACACAGCAGCTGGGAGAACAAAAGGAGTGGAACAACATGCCTGCTTGTCTGCAATTAACTGGGCTGCATCGGGGATGCTACTTTGAAGCGAATATCAGAATTACAGAAAATATCATGGAGTTCAGTACCGGCTAATTTCATTCAGACTAAGAGTGCAGGTATAAATGGAATGGGGGAAACTCTACGTATACCAGAACCATTGTGAAAACACCTTTGAAAGTACTTGCCCCTGTCTGTTGCTTCTTTCTATCTGATTTGATGACTTCATTGCATAAATATATCTTGGGCGGGGGGTTGGGGAGTGGCATGATGCAATGACTCTCTTCCTACAGGGAAATCCAGCCTGCCATGATTTTGCAATATCTGGTTCACCAGCACATCCAGCAATGGCTGTCGGTGCCAAAGCAAACACAGAAAGAGGTTCCTGGAGGCTGGAATTGCATGTCAGCTGAAGTGCCAGAGGACGACTCTTAGTGGCAGCTTTATGCTTGAAGACGTTCAAAACATCAGCCGCCAACACCTGAGTCACAGCAGAGTACAGAGTGCTACTCTCAGCTCCGGCTTCTTACAATTTCCCACATAATAAATTATCTTAATGGCTACCAGCAAAAAAATGATAATATTAGATCCCAGCAAATGCCTTGTTTTTCCAGGTAAACCTTTTTAGTCACCCAGCAGGTGAAAGACAGCAGTGCCTACTTGCTGGAGACAAAAGGCATGTCTATGCTAAAAATATTGGGGTTATTTGATCATGGCTACTAGTTAAGCAGGCCTTGAATTGCAGCTGTTCAAGGAGAGGAAGGATCTTTAGCCAAACGTTCCCAGGCTCTTCAATTATCCAGATTAATTTCAGGGTGCTTCAGCTGTGCTCTGGGATCTTGTTTGAACATGCAGTGGGCAAGGAGGTCTTCTCACCCCACTGGTGGATGGGCCTTTATCTCTCCCCCAGATATGTGTAGTGGGCAACTGGTTTAAGATGTGGCCCGGGAATGGATCTGTAGGATTTTTGAATCTCTAATTACTGGAACACGGTGGGATCTGCTGAGGGACCATTTAAGAGAAAGAAACACCTCCATGGAGGAGTGTTTGTCTCTTGGTTCTGTTTTGCTACACTGTCTCAAACGGGACATTGGAAATTGGGTATTGGCACTAATAGAGGGGTGGATGCAAAATTTGAGTGCTTTGGGTCCTTCTTCCCCCAAAGCGCCTGCATTAAAAGCAATATCCAGCTAATCCACCAGGGGAAGAATCGGACAAGTTCAGGGCCCAGCAGCACCCAATCCAAATGCAAGGAGTTGCTGTGAACTATGCATTTCCAGCATTTTTGCAAAGTAATTACTTTTGTGTTAAAGGCACACGTGTCAGCCCACCCTTAGTTCTTAGGAACACTCCACAGCAAAGATTACGGAAGGGTTTAGATCAGGCTCTGGGGGTGCTGACCTGCGTCTTGATGGTGCTGAACCCATCGGTGGCTTCCACGGAGAGGCTGTAGTTTGACTTTCTCTTTGCATCCAGGGCTCGTGCAACCACAATGCTGCCAGTGCTCTTCTCGATGTCAAAATCCATTTCATCATCGCCACCTTGGAGGAAAGGGGCGACTTAGTAGGTGAGAACTATGGCGAAGAAGAGGAAGTCGGGCGACCAGCATCTTCTAAGGGGCACCGGGAGGAGGAACAGCCCTCGCGGCTGCGAAGCCACTCGCAAACCCTGACAAGAACCATCTACAGGAAGGCAGCTGAACATTATGCAACGTCAGTGGGGAATCTCTATGAAAGGCTTCTATTGGCACCAGTCAACACCAGCTTTGCTTATTTAGCTTAGATTTTGCACTAGCCTAGGAAGGAAACTCCGAGTTCAATGGTGTCATTCAAGGTAAAGGAGGTGAAATCAACCAGTGAGAGCCAGGAGGGCACCGCCTCCAGAACGAAGGAATAGCCAGGCCAGCTGGCATGAGAGAGAAGCCTGCTGCTTCGCTCTCTCCCCTAGCTGTGCTGAGACTTGCCTCGCTCCCTGAAGGACGCCTGCATTCCGCTCACCTGCTCACTTCCTTTTCTGTGATACACACAACAAGGTAGGTTAAGCGCCATACGCTCCGCAAGAGCAGAGGAACCGATGGATACTTTTCTGAAGAGCCTTGTTCCTTTCCTGACCCTCAGATACCGTTGGAGGGTGACTTAAAACTACATGCATTTAGCTTCTCAGAACTGAAATCAGGAAAGCACCTTTTTTGTCCAATACTCCATTCATACAGGGTGGGTTTCAATGGTAAAGAGACCCCCTGGTTTGTGTTTACATTGAGCCACACAGCTCACCCGAGGCTGCATCCACACTGCTCATCTACTGTAGAACAGTGTTTGTCAGCTTTTCCAAGGCATCCGCACATCATGTGCAAACCATCCTTCTTCAAGGCTTCCCCACCCCACCCATTAGCTTCCCCCTGCCCCTGCTGGAACTGAGGAAACCCAGTGTTTAAAAACAAAAGGAAATGAAGTAATTGCATTTGTCACATCTCAGAGATACTTCATGGCTTTTCCTATAGGTTGCTCTAGCTATTTCCTTCTATATGGACAGTTTCTCCTTCCTAAGAATCAGCTCTACCACTTCCCCCCCTGCACCCCCGATTTATATCCTGCCTTTTTCCTACAAAGGGCTCAAGGCAGCTTACATCATTCTCCTCCTCCAGCTTATCCCCACAACAATAACCCTGTGAGGTAGGTTGGGCTGAGAGTCTGTGACTGGCCCAAAGTCACCCAGTTGGCTCCATGGCTGAGCGGGGACTAGAACCCAGATCGCCTGAGTCCCAGTCCCATGCTCTTAACCACTACGCCACACTGGTTCTCAGGACTTTAATGCTCCCCACCCCAGTGCCCATATCATAGTATAACATGCAGTGCAACCCAGGAATGGGGGGAAGTGAAGCAGCCCCTTAGCTTCAGAATATGCAGGTCCACTGTGACTCATGGAAAGAATGCATGAGTGGAGCTATGTGGCTTGGCGCACTCTCTGCCGCTGTCACCAGTAGTGGCAGAAACTCTTCCCTACTCTTCTTATGTTCAACAGCATGGGAAAGAGCTCTCCGTGCTGACAGATGCATGCACACAGAGCGATCTTCCATGTGAGGGATTCTGGCCCACTCAGAGTCCCGCCTCACGCATCGGAGGATGTTGCACATGCATCGGTATTTGTGGGGAGCTGGTTCTCATGCCATCTGGATGCATCGACAGTGGAGAATTTCCACCACAAGCATTGGCAGCATGTAAGTGCATGTGGCCAGGGCATGTGACAGCGGGGATCCTTCCCATGCAACCCCATGAGCTCCTCTGAGTGTCATCCCATTTGGACATCAGAGGCCTGGAAATGGAGTTGCTTCTGGGTGCTGTCAGAGTGCTGGTGTCGCATCGTGATTAAGATGTGGGGCTGGGACTCAGAAGACTCTGTGCAAGTTCCCACTCAGCCATGGAGCTCACTGGGTGACTTTGGGCCAGCCACTGACTCTCAGCCCAACCTCTCTCACCAGCTTGTTGTTCTGAAGAGCAAATGGAGAGGAAGAGAGGATTACATCAGTCAGCTTGGGTTCCTTGCAGGAAAAGGTCAAGATATAAATATAATAAGCAAGTTAAATAAACCCCACATCCCTGGAAGAGCTTGATATAATCCAGCAGATCTGTTTCAGCCACAGGTCAGTTTAGGGCAGGGGTCTCAAACTCGTGGCCCGCGGGCCAATTGCCGGGACAGGCGGGGCATGGGCGAGGGGCCCTGTGGCCTTCAAAGTGCCGGCGGCGCCTGGGCCGGCCTCTGGGAGCAACGCGGGATGAGCGGCCTACCACCACCGTGGTGGAGGAATACTTGATGCGGCCCAGCCTCACCCAGACTCTACTTCCAGCGGCCCCCAGGTAAGTTGTGTTTGAGACCCCTGGTTTAGGGGATGACTGTGAAAGGTCTATTTTGCCATGGAGGGAATGTAGCCCTGCTGCAGGAAAGGCAAGAATTGTGGTTATTACAATTTATTGGTAGAGGCTGTGTGTTGGAGAGAAATGAGAGGCACTGAAGAGAAGGAATACAACAGTAATGGGAAATGCCAGAATGTTCCTATATGGCTCCTGAAGTGGAAAAGTATTGGGAAGTGTAGCTGTGTCAGTTGAACCATGGAGAAAATGCATGGCCTCTCAATTTTAAAATTGCATCTCAAATTAAATGCATCAAGCATAGAAAAGAAGGGTTGTCAGTAGGGCAATAATCAACAAGGACCCAAAAGCACATCCTATATAGCAGTTCATTTAACTGTTAAATCATGAGTTGCAGCAGAGGAAAGAAATCTTTGGTTTTGGTCCTTGGAAAATATGTCCATGTAGGAAAGAAGGAGAAACTCAAGAAAGGGAAATGAAAGCCTGGCAGAAACTTAAATAAGGGGAGAAACAAGAAAAAGCAACAAGGAATAGCTTAGAAACTGGGTAACACAATTACTCAGTTTGCATATAACAGTTGCAAATCATGGGGCAATTTAAAAAAAAAACCCCACAATCAATTTCAATCCAAAATTAGCCTGAAAATAGTTTTTGGGTTAGCTTTGTGTTGTTTAACCTAAAAATAACACATAGTGTCCTAGTTCAGACTTATTTATTTATTCAAAACATTTATATCCTATCTACTACCGAAGGTCTCAGGATGCCGATACAACAGACAGCACGCATAAATAGAACATAGATATACAGTAAAACCAATAATTAAAACAACATTAAACCTTGAAATATAGCGAAAACAAACAACCTTCAACAACTCATAGGGTAATTAATTAACCCATGATTTCTCGCTTTTACTTGTGGATGGGCCCTATGTAAAAATATGGTAATCTCTTAATGCTGTTTTTCTTCCTGTTTGTATTTTATGTGGTATTTTATGTGTTGTGAACCACTGAGAGATCTTTGGCTATTGGGCAATACAGGAAGGGAAGGGAAATCTGGGAGAGAACAAACTGGAGCAAATGAGCTATTTGAGCGGAGGGGTAAGGATGCTGTCTGACTTGCATTATAAATGGCTTGGGCAGACAAGTGGAAGAGAAGAGTGCTAGCACGGGGGGGGGGGGAGCTTTTGGCTTGGGCTTCAAGGTCAGTCCCGTGTGTGAGCTTGCAATGTCCTCTGCCGTCATGTGAGGGAAGCAGCACAAACGCCAATCAACCATGCAGTGCTGCACAGTCGTCGAAACAGGTCATGCCCCCACAGGAACTCCGAGCTCCACGGCAGATGGCCACAGCGGAACAGAGCGGCGCTAAGTGGACAAGTTTGAATCCAGGCGTGTGCGCGCAGACAGCTTGCTTGTCATGTTTCCGCTTGTACTGTGCGCAAAATTTAGTGTCTGGGATATGCTATTAAAACATGTTCTCTCTCTCTCTCTCACACACACACACATGCTATTCAAGCATAAAGCCCTAATATTTGATTGCTTTAATGAACATTTCACAGGTTTACTTCATATATCAGAATTACATGACATTTGTATGCTGCCTTTTTTCCTCTCATGAAGAAGCCACGCCTGGGCAAGCAGAGAAAACTTCAAGGTCGTGCAATGGGCAGAGCAGCTTTCCCCAGTACGGTGCCTGTCTGAAATTTATTTATTTATTAGATGTCTATCTTGCTTTTGTAAAAGAACTCAAAGCGTCTTACATCATTCTCCTCCTCCTGCTCTCAATTTTAACCCCACAACAAGAACCCTGTGAGGCAGGTTGGGCTGAGAGTCTGGGACTGGCCCAACGTCACCCAGTTGGCTCCATGGCTGAGCTTTTAACCACTACACCACGCCAGTGCTCTACACCACACTGTAGTGGAGTGAAGTCCACTCATGTTGTGGACTCCAGCTCCCATCAGCCCCCTCCTGCATGGCAAGTGGTCAGACAGCCTGAGAGTTTCACTGCAAAACATCTGGAGAGCACCGGGTGGAGGAAGGCTGTGTCGGAGCCTGGCACCTGGATCAGGAAACCCACGAACTGCACTGAGAAAACTGGTGTTCCTCATGCTGCCCGAAATCCTTTTCTGTGCAGGAGAGCAGTGCACCCCCCTTGCAGTGTTTAAAGCATCGAGATGCCTCTTGCTGCACGTTACAGCTTTCAGGCTCCATGGGGTTGCCACAGGCAAGCCCCCCCTTGCAATCTCTCCGCAAGAATGACTGGATGCAAATGTGAGTTATGAACTTAAAAGTGACACTTTCAACTCTGGCAGTGTGTGCCTGAATACAGGTGAAAATTGGGTAATGATTAAATGCAAAGAATTAACGGAGTCACTGTAGGAATATAGGAGGCTAACCATATCATACAGTAAACAGAACCTACCTTAGGAGAAAAGATAAATGCTGAGATTACATTCCAAGGAAAATAGCTTTAAGGGGACACAATACTAGCAGACAGTCCTAACACAAAGCCAACTTTCCACAAGCATTGTCAATTCTGTACTGTGTTGATTCTTGTTCTGCTTTAATTGTATTTGTACTTCATTATCCATGCCCAACTGCACCAGACAAAGAAGTATTCTTTGGAGCTCCCTTGTGAAGGGCAATTCTTGCATGTCTAAAAACTGTCTGCCTTCAGGGGTAGCTTTCCTCTACACAGGTAAAATAACTAGTCTCCAATATGATCCCATGAAACAGGAATTTCAGACTCACTACAGCTGAAGATACATCAGAGATAATGTAGTGAAGCTTCCCATAGAGGATCCACTGTGCTGAAACCATGCCCAACAAGTTAACCCTTTAGATTATGATAAGAACATAATACAAAATGATAATACCACAGAGCAGGGCTTAAGGAGGACCAGACCCAGAAGGGATGGCCTCTCATGCAGATGGTTGCATGGGAAATTCAAGTGTCACCTTTTAAGAATTCCTTTTTCTACTGCAGGGCACATCCAGGAGTAGTGTTTTTATCTTTGTAACAATCCAACTACTGATTTTTCCTTACGTGTGTTTCCTGGTAGGAGGAGAGGCAGCCCCATCGAGTTTGGCATAGTATTCAATTGATGCAGATCAATGTTCAATTTACTGTGCTTGAATTTGTAACTTATATTTCATTTCTAGATATTAAAACATCAACTATACGTCAATCTCATTTTCTTAACGCTGAACAACTATTTGAAAACCTATGTATTTCTACCATTTGCTCATTAACTATGCATAAAAATTAACGTGATCTGTAGGAAAGTTGTTCCAGTACTTTCATCATTTTAGTTATCCATTTCTATACTTTTCCCCCGACTGTACAGTTTCTTCTTTTAGGGACATTGATCAGAACTGTGTAGAGTATTCCAAGCACAGTCACATCACAGACTCGTCTAGGGGCAGTACAATCATGGCAGTTCTCTTTTCAGTTCCTTTCCTAGGATTAACATGGAATTTGCCTTTTTCACAGCAGCAGCACACTGGGAGGACATTGTGAAGCTATCCAGCTGTAAACTCATAACCTTGTAGAGCAGGTTAAGCTGGGATTTGGTGATTAGGAAACCCAGTGAGGTCCATGAGCAAAGATCTGAACCCAGGTCTGCCTGCTCTATAGTCAACACCCTCTCCGCTAAGCTAACAACCTCCACAGTGCCACTGCCCTGTGCTGCTGCTTTTCATCAGCGAGCTCTTGGGTATGGGTAAGGTACAGAAGACGGGGACAGTCTAGACACTGATTTTCATCCAGGAGGACAGAACTAATTCCTAATACCAGGTAACCTGGTTGTAATATATAAAGGGTGGGCAACTTGTGCTTCCAAGAGGGTTTGGACTACAACTCCCACTAGCCCCTGCTAGTATAGCCGAAATATCCAGAGAGCCACAGGCTGCCCATCCCTATAATATATTCTAAAAGGAATTATGCATGGCGTCCACCATGGTAAAGAGCGTTGCTGGTAGAGACTCTTTAGAGACCACCATTCTTACAAATGACCATGCATGTTCATCAGTCCTTGGTCAGTATCTCTTGTCAGTGAAAACCCTTGCTCTAAAGATCCTGCTGGAATCCCACTGAAAGATCTAACCCAGACAGCTTTTCCTTATCTATATATTTCCTGAGGAGTTGAGATGTGTGTCTTCTGGCAAGACTGCACACATGAAAATACAGGGCCTTTCAGATCAGTGGGGCAAAATAGGGAAGAAAAGGAATAAAGCACAATAGATTTTATTAAGGGGACTGCCAAGCCTTGATAGCTGATATCTTCCAACTCAACAGTTAAGATGGTTCAACACACACACACACACACACACACACACACACACACATTCCCTTGCAGTTGATTTGTTTTCATTGCTGTGGGGAATAGGTATGATTACTGCATATTTCCTGTAAGCCGCAAAGATGTGTTTTTGCCCGTTTGCACCACAAGAATTTTCATTAAGATTGGGAACATGCCAGAAATACCATTTTGTAAATTGCAGTGGGTAATAGAAGTACCGGGAAGCGCTTTTGGTGGGATCCCTCCCTGTGCCAGCCTGAACACCGCTCATGGCCATGCTGGGGCCTCGGCTATAGCGTACCACCACCCAGAATAGGCAGCCTTTGTTTGCTGGCTTCACGGGCAAGCCCAGTGCCCTCAGAATCGGGACAACGCTTTGCCAGCTCAGAGCCACCACTTCGGAGCTCCTTCCCCAGCCGCGTACCACTCACCTGTGATGTCGAACCAGAGCTGGCTGAGCCCAGCTTCCACACCGATCACTCCCACCAAGTGGTTCACGGGGTCTGTTTCCATGACTGCAAAGTTGAAATGCGGCTCATCAAACTCGAGCAGCTCTGAGGACAGGAGGGGCTTAGGGATCCAGCCGATGTGAAGCCTCACGCTGGAGGAAAGAGGGGGGCTGCCGCCATCAGTCGCCTTGATCTGCCAAGAGGGGAAAGCACCGGCTTATCAAAACCGTGTGGTCTGAATCCGAGCAGTCAGTCACATACTGTGTTCTTCACAATGCCTCAGTTCGAATGTCAGTGTGAAATACATTTGAAAGCCTAAATAAAAGCTTAGAAGGGAAACAAGCTTATTTTTTATTTTTTGGGGATGGGATTGTACAAAACCAAGGCTACTTTTGCCAAGATTGTAATCAAATCAAAAAGGTCACTGGCTTTCTTGTCTAATATCTGGGATGACTTTTCATGCCAAGAGACCATAAGAAACCAAAGTGCATGAGTGATGCAGCTGTGTCATTGCAAACTAAATCGCAATAGCTTTTGTCTTCCTCAAACTAGTTGATTGCACGCACAGTGTACATTTGGACAGCACTCGTTCGCCTCTCCCATCGGAACAGGGACTGAGTGATGCAGTCAGTCAGACGCCTCCTGGGTCCATACAGCTGCGGACTCTGGACGGACTGCTCTGTTTAAGCCTCTGGTTGCTCAACATACGAAAAGCCCTGCTGGATTTGAGCCAAAGGTCCATCTTGCTCAGTGTCAGATGGGGATGATAGAAGCTGTTGTCTAACACAGCTGCAGGGCCCCAATCTGGGAAAGACTCGTATGGTTTGCGGCCTGGATTTCCACAGTGACCACTCAGGTGCTTTCACAAACCAGGCTTGATGTCGAGAGGCCAAAAGTCGGAGAACTTTGGGCTGCCCTCGCAGTCTAGTCCGCCTAGGCTGACAATCCCTCTTTGCACTAAGCCAGATCTTCCATATTCTGCACGAGTCTGCTCTTCTTCTGCAATGGTCAGTGATCTGGCTGTAATGTGAAGCCGGCTCACAGGATTCTCCCCGAGTAACTGGATAGGGACACATCCCAGGGTGGCATTTTCACCCATATGCATCTACGGGAAGGATTCCCACAGCGGATGCCTTCCTAACTCCCCTGTGTTGCCAGTTCCATCCTTTCCCTCATCTCCCAGTCTTTCCAAACGCCAGCTGGAATTACACATTTCTAAGTGATGCGAAAAAATTGGATGCATATTTGTAACTGACAGTGTATGTATTTGTTTCATTTATTTCACCACTGATTTTGTTCAAATAGCTTTTGCAGTGCTGCAAAAACCTACAAACTCTTTCGGACTACATTCAGTAGAGGGATGGCGATGTGTGAGCAAGCCGCACTTCTGTTATTGTCGCATCTTCAGTGCTCAGGGTGGGGAAGCAGGAACTGCCAACGCCTCATCTCCCCACACCCCACTCACCGTGAGTATGCTATATTCTTGGGCAGGAAAGGCCTTTTTGGAGAACACCACGCCCGTCACGGGGTGGATGCTGAAGAACCCCTCGTCATTTTCTTCGAGGCTGTAAGTGACTTGGCCGTTCAGCCCCGCATCACGGTCTGCGGCGGTCACCCTGTAGACTGGAACAGAAGTCTCAGATGCGGTTCTCTCTGGGAGCTGGACCATGAAGAATTTTTGGGAGAAGTTGGGGGCGTTATCATTGACGTCCATGACCTGGATTACAACTCGGCTAGTGCTTTTCAGGGTTGGCTCCCCGTGGTCTGAAACGGAGACCTGTAAGGAAAAGCCAATAAGCAACCCTATCACAAAGCGAGGACAGCCGTTAAAGTTCATGATCTGGGCCTCAACGATGATTCTACACACGTACACACTCTTGTGCCCACACCCCCTGTGGTCGTGTCCTGGCCATTCAAAATATGGCAGATTCTTTAGGGATGGCTTAAAGGTCTAGCGATGTAATTTTGGCCTATATCAGAGGCTGAGAGTGCTATTAATGCTGAAAGGGAGGAACTCCAGCAAAAATCCGTGCGCATGCATACGGTGGCAAGGGTAACTGGCTGAGCAACTCAAAGAGAGAGACTTCTCACAAAGTTATAGACCAGAAGTGCTGACTCTCTTTCAGCCTTGGTATTCTTGTAGTGGCCAGGGCCCAAGGCAAAAGGAGGTGGGAGCAAAAACACAACCTATTTTAGCTTAAAGGTCTTACTACCAGTTACTAAGTTTCAGGAGAAGCGTTCCAGCCTTTCAGAATAGGTGGAAAGATGCAAAAGCTGGAAAACCACCAGCTGCCTGGTACCTGGGGAAAGGGCGTATGGCCAAGGGAACAGGCTGTGACCATTTGGCCATGAAGAGAGCACCTAGTTATTCCCTATGTATTTAGCCACTAGTCTTGGCAATATATGATTGCTTTATTATAGCACATAAAACAAAGGTAGCCATGTTGGCCATAAACGCAATTTCAAAATTCACACTGCTCTAACAAGTTTACCAAAAGCTCACAAGAAATGTGCAAGTTTTTGAGAAGTCCAGTTGAGAAGGAGAGAAGAACGCAAGCAAGCAAGCCCACATCTGGGCTTCAAGGTGAACTCAGATTCTCTCCCTTTCCTCTGCCTCCAACCTGCATTTTCTATAACATCTCATGTTCACAAAAGCTGGCATATCTTTTGTGATCTCTCGGTTGGTCTAATAAAAGGATTCCACTATTGTGGGTTCTGGAACAATCATGGCAGTGATTCTAGTTATTTAGTTCCATTGGTGTTCATACTTGTGTGACTCTTTTTCAATTTCCAAATAGACAGTTGGCTACTCTGGACAAGGTGGTAGGAGCAGAAAGGTCGCAGACCAAAGTCTGGGAAAGGATGGGCTAAGCCTCTCCACTGGAAGGCTCCATTTACTTATCATTTAGCCATGAAATTCATTACGATACACAGCAGAAAACTGCTTGCCACCCTCTGCTGTTCTGGGGGACTCAGCAGCAGGACCCCTGCTCAGCCATCAGTTAGGACGCCAAGCCCTGAAGTATTTTTGAAGCTGGCACTGGGGGGCAAACACACACACACACACACTGCAGAGCAGACAATTATCTTCCTGAGCAATTTGGAACTGATGGAATGAGTTGTCTTCCTTCTGTGTTCTGACTTGCAAGGGAATGTTCTTTGAGGACTTTAAACACACACACACACACACACACACACACACACACACACACACACACACAATGCACCCTCCCCTTGCAAGTAAATAAAACTAATTGCAGCTTCGTCATCACTTACCTCCAAGATATGTTCAGCCTTGTTTTCCCGATCTAGCCCTTGGGAAGTGGTATAAATCAGACCTGGCAGGAGAGGAAAGGGCACTGTCAGATCCAAGTGCTCCTGCTATACTGTGCTTTCCCAGGCTGATACCTTCTGGATGGGTGTCTTGGGCTGCCACCGCCATCACCCTCAGCCAGCCTCCGGAGGGCACTGGCAGGGAAGGCTGTGCCGTGGCAGCAGGAGCCCGTCCCGGAGATGGTGCTACCCTCAAGCAAGTCAGCGCCATACACAAAAGAAGTTTTTCTTCCTGCCTCCTAACACTTCCTGCCTCCTAGCTATGGAAGGGTTCCATATTTCGTACATTAACTGTGGGGCTTGTTCCACCCCCTTTCCCGTGTTTCACTGTTAATCTCCTTGAAGTGCATCCCAACAATCCAGCATTGTAGCCTCTGTGCTCTCCAGAGATATCATTTCAGATTTCAAACTGAAGTTGGATGGATGGTTAATGGGAAGTAAATGTGGCAGAGCCAGAAGGCGCAAGAAAGCTGCTGACTGGGGCTGCCTACATGGAACATTTGACTCTTTGCTGAACAGCTTCACTGGTTCCCAGTCTATTTCTGGGCAAACTTCAAAGTTCTGGGGATGACCTATAAAGCCCCATCTGGCTCGGTTCCAGGCTATCGGAAAGGCCATGTTCGCCTGCATGAGCCTGCCCAGCCTCTAAGATCTCCTGGGCAGGCCTTTCTCTTGGCCTCGCCATCTTCACAGACACACTTGATGGGAACAAAGGAGGGGGCCTTCTCAGTGACACGCTCCCTGTTATGTTTCTGAAGGCAGGCAGCCCCTCTTTGGTTCTGGCGGGCATTTGGGAATGCTGTTGGCTTGCGAGTTTACACTGGGCTAGTTCTATTCTTTATATTGTTTTTAGGGTCTTTTAATTTTAATACTTTACTGATTTAATTATTTTTTAAGTTTTACATATTTCTATGAAAGCTTTCATAGTGTAAGTTTTTAATGTTGTGAGTTGCCTGGAAAGAGGCAGGAAATAGTAACAACAACAATAATAGCAGCAGCAGCAGCAGGAACGTAAGAAATTTGCCTCATCGTGAGTCAGACCATCAGTCTTTGTAGCCTGATACTGGCTGGCAGTGACCCTCCAAAGTTTTGCATGCGAGTTTTCCAGCCTTAGGTGGAGATGCCTGGATCATTTGTTCATTCCATTTCTGTCCCAGCCCACAGTCAAAGCTCTTTGGGCAGAATTACAAAAATCCAAAACTTCAAATATAAATTATGCACAATATAACAACCATTTACATAGAAACATGTGAACAAGCACATACACAAACACAAATATTTAAACCATTTTAAACAACTGACACCAATTATTTTTATTTGTGTTATTCTATACCACCCATAGCTGAAGCCTGTAGATGGTTTACAACGAAGTATAAAAACAATAGATAAACACATAAGGAGAATTACAAATGAATTTAAAATAGCATAATATACATTAAAAGCCAATAAAAAGACAAGACCAAGAATAAAATTAAGGCACCTGGATAATTGTACCAGGCCCTTGAATGACCAGGGAGGTCTTTAAAGGCTTCTGTGAAGAGGACAGTCTTAACCTGGCCCCAAAAAGATAGCACATTTGGTGCCAGGCAGGCCACTGCAGGGAAGCTGTTCTAAAGTTAAAACAAGGATGTGATTCAATGTTAATGTCTGGGAGAAGAGGAAACTCTTAACCTGGCATTGAAAAGATAATCCTGCTGGCACCAGAAAGGCCTCCTCAGTCAGATCATTCTAGACACGGGGGCAAGCATCCAGAACAGAACCTTCTGCATGCAAAACATCCAGTCTTCTAACAGAGCTGTTTTCTGTCTAAGAATGGTTGGCTGCTTCTCATATATTCAAGGGCCAATGGCATAAATGCAGCACGTTTTATGATCATCTGGTATAGCTCTTCTTTTACATCTCACGGTAACTATAGTGACGTTATCAACACAGGTGCTCACCTCCCTTTAAAATAAATAAATAAGTAAATAAATAAATAAGTAGGTGGTTTGAGCTTTTGGCAGGCACATCTAACACACAGCTCCACGAGGCGTTTATGACAATAGTCATTCATTTAATTGCCCCATTACCTGCAGTCTGGAACATGGCTGAAGGGCAGTGGTGATGCTCTCATCCACTGGGCTGGTTTTTTGAACCACTATAGCCCAGCATGTGAGCGACAATTGCCCCTTCCCTGTGACGTCGACACTTCCTCAGCTCTGAGCTTCCCATATTAAAAAGGAAGCCAGCCAGCTTAGAAAAAGTGTCAGTACTAGTGTACATTCACATCACATTCCTAGACCCCTTTCACATTGCAAAAATGCAGGCAGCATTTACGATGCATTTCTAAGCCTGAACCGTACATTTCTTGCTGTGCGTTTGGTTCACAGCTTATCTTGTCATCTGCAACTGCAAGATGTTCTGGAAAATCTCAAGACTGTTGTTCAACTTTCGCAAATGAAGCAACATGCATGGAAAAATCCTATCAGGGCAGTATTTTAGATGAAACTGACACGAACAAACTAGGAGATGGTAGATAAGATCCCAGGCCCCAGAAAGATAGGTCAGCATGCCCATTGGTAGCTGACCTGCCACAGAAGTCAAGTCAAGTCAAGAGATCTAACTGTATTTTTCCCTTGAGACCAGGATCATCTCCTTAACATTGGTGGTATTATCCTTCCTTCAGACTTCTAGCCCTTATCTGGATGTAGGAACCATGCATTAAAAACTCATGAGAGAGAGACTGAGAGAGAGAGAGAGAGCGCATGTGTGTGGGGATGGAAAACCCCAGCTGGAAGCAATTCAGAAGAGTTAAAAGCAAGCAGGAAAGGGCTTTAGGTCGTCTACCCACTTCTCCAGTCCTGACTTCCTGTGAAGTGTACTCATCATGACGGTCCCCATAGCCAAGCTCCTGAGGAGTCTCCAAAGTTCTGGCTGCTGTTTTGGTCTGTATCAACAAGCCACTTCTCAGCATCTCCAGCTGAAAATGGTCTTCTGTAAAGCCCATACTTCTTATTTGGCCATTCAATACTAAGCCATCCAAGGATCCTTTACATTATAACCAAGACCCATATGCCTGATGCTAGGAAAGTTCATTTCCCACAAACTGTTCTGAAGATTGCCTCTAAGCTCAGAGGGGAAAGGACATTCAGATGGGGTGGACAGCGGGTTGGAGGGAAGATAACGCCAGCATCCCTGTAAACTGAAAATTACTGCTGCCACGTAACTGTCATGCCTACACTGCTGGTCTTGAAAGGATGGCTTACTTTTGTGAGGCTTCCTTGTTATACCAAGATGATTGCCATAGCTCTTCAGTCTGCATGCCGGGCTCTTCTATGCTACCACACAGCTCTGCATGTCCTCACAGGCACAAACTAGCCGGTTGTAACCCTAAGTACATTTATTTGCCAGTAAACCACACAGATTTTATTGGGAGCTATTTCTGAATAAACACATGCAGGAGAAAGTTGCAAGCCTTTACACCTCTGAGCTGGACATTTCACTCTAGTCCTTCCCCCAGTGGAAAAATGGAGACAATTCACGAAACCAGAATTTCATTGCAATAATCAGCCCTGCAGGAACTTAAAGGAGTGCATGCTGGAACAGAGCTAGCTGATTGTGCAAAGGAAGATTCTTCAGTTCTGTCCCTCTGTATTTGCATCAAGAATGACTATTCCCCACCAGCTCTTGATGATGATTTATAGTTTAACAGTTACTCGGCTTAATAATCCTTTCTCCAATTTTAAAATAAAGTGTATAGATTCGAAATGGCTTGTCCTCTGTGGTAAGGCGGCACTGAATTCTCCATGGCAAAGCTGATGAAATCTTACCGGTTAGGTCTGTGCCAATGCAAATTTCTAGAGGTCCTCATGAAATGAAAATAGGGAACTTCAGGCATGGTGCAGTTTGTGGAGGGGAGGGGGCAAATTTGGCCTGCCTGGCTCCCCTGTTGGGCATAATCCTGTCCCCTGCCTCCCCACCCCACTCAAGCGTTGCTCATTTTGTGATTTCTGGTCTTTGGTGCAGTTTTTTTTCCATTTCAATAGCACTCTCCTAAGATGAGTGCTAGCAGTAAGAACGTTGGGCTACAATACACATTTTTGTGCGTGTGCATTTTTCCTCTCCATTCCTTTTGCCTTCAGCACCATCCACTGCTGGATTGCCCTGAACTGTAAGCTGCCCTGAGGGTCTCATAAGACAGAAGGTGGAGGGTAAAATATTTTCAACAATCAATCAAACTAACCAAAGAAGGAAAATATAGGTCCCAGGCTGACTCAAGGACTTTCCAGATCTTTCAGATCAGCAGAATGGCCAGTGGCACGTTACAAAAAGGAGGATGTGTGTTGCCAAAACAAGGACAGAAGAGGGCATGGACCTGCACAAACATTCTGCATGTTTTTATATGTATAGGTGCAATTCAGACCTAAAGGTACTGACATTAAAATAGAAGAACAAGAGATCTAAGCACAGTGGGGGAGGCTGACTTTGGTGAGTGGTGAATCTACTCAGCCCACTGTCCATCTGCTGCTGATGGGCAGCTTCAAGGAGGCCCCAAGTGTTCCTTTCTTCAGGTTCTTTTATCTTTAAAACTGAGCTGGGTGGGACAACTATTCCTGCAGAGGATGCCTTCCCTTTGACAGACCAACTAGTAGCAAACTGCCCCTTGCAAAGACGCTCACTGTACAGGTGGGGGCAGCTTAGATGAGCAGAGCCATTTCGGAACTCAAGGAATGCTCTCACCATCGTAGGTTCTGCCAGTCCAGGGTCTCGAATTAGCATCTTCTTATTGATAGCTCTCTCTGCCCTCTACCTCCATTTAGGATCAGCCCAATCAGCTTCTGACCACCACGCTGAATGTAACCCACCAGCCATCTATGGCAACCTACCAGAGGGTTTATAAACCTCCAGTTTACTGCTTGCCCAGACCTGCAAAAAAGGGGCATTGCTAAGCGCCCCTAAACTCATTACCATACATGGATGGTAGACTGAGTGAAGCATTGTACAGACCTGCTGTGGGCACGAGAAAATTCCATGGGAAGCAGCACCTTTTGAACAGCTCCAGGGACTGTGATGCAAGGATCTGGAACAGAGCTACACCTCGCAGTCGCTACTTGTTCATCACTTTCTCCCTTTGAGGAAATACATACATTTGGCTTTGGCTCACATGATCAGGTACATGTAAAACTGAAGAACGCAATGTGTTATAACAAGACAAATTTAATGGACTCTCGGTACAGCCGTGCCTGGTGCATTGTTTGGTTTTTTTTAATCCTACATCTAAGTATGAACAAAAGATCCTACAGGCAACAACGAAACAAGGGATGTTTGCCTATATTCCTCTTCATGGCCATGAAGAAGGTTTTGGGGGAAGCACGCAAGCATCTAGTCTCTAAAGTACAGCCCAAAGGTCTTCTCTAAATTGCCTTCGAAATGCTGTGCATTGACTCACATGATGCAAAGGACTAGAAGAAGATGGAGGCACTTTCTAGAGATCTTTGTTCCTATGAGCCATTTGCAGATGTTGAGAATGAACACTCATAGGCAGAAGGCTGGCAGTGTGGCAGGATTTTGTCCCCCAGCATGTACACACTGGTTTCAAACAAATGTACATAGTTTGGGACAAAGGCCATGCCATGGTGCTATCGCCCTGCTGACGCACACGCCTTCTGCACTCTGATGACCAAATTAGGCAAGATAGTCCCATCTTTAGTCTTGTGTGTGCCTGTTTAAGAAATACATTAAAACACAGGTGGTGCTGGAGGAGGAGAAAGAACCAGATTGGGGCCATGCTGCAGGAGGTCAGCCAGTGGGGCAGAGTGGGCAGACTGGGACTCCAGAAACCCAGTTTCTAGTCTTCACTTGGATGGGACCTTTAGCAGGTCTTGGACCAAGGAAGACCTCTCAGCCTATACTTCCCAGAGTCATTGCGAGCATAAAATGACGACGACGCAGCACCTCGGGCTACTTGAATGAAAGACAAAATATTACAATAGAGGATGATGTTGACGATGATTCCTGCGCTATTACCGTAGTCCTAATCTTGCCTAGGTGGTTGGATTATCTGCAATGAGAGAAAAGCCCCACAGAACAAGGGCATCACTTCTGATTAAGAATTATTAGATGCTGCTTACATGTTCCACGATCTACATGTGCACCCGCATGGTACTAGCACAGGATTGCGGTCTAGTGCCTGCCTCTTTCTCTCAGCAGGACTCCCACCTTTTAACTGCAATCCCCAAAATGGTTTTGGTTGCTTCAAACATGAGTTTATACAGAGCTCTTAACCAGTTGCCAAATGTCAACTGTTTCACTTTAAAACCTCCAGAAATATTTTAGAGTCTGAGTTGTTTTGAAGGATATCAGATCATTTTAAAATGTGAAGAAAAAATAGAAAAGTTATTTATATTGTTGTGGCAGTTTATTGTAATGCTTACTCACTAATAAAGGTGTTCATAATATGTAGGAAGGATGCTCAGTTCTGCAAAACACGAATACAGCAGAGGATGTTCCACAGCTTTCTAAAGGCAGGGGTGCCCTAATAGATTGTTTTAAGCAACCCACAACTTGTAAGGGGCTACAGAGGAAACACAGGAAACACAGAAACAGTGTGAGTCAGATGGGGTCTCCCGGGCCATCTAGTCTGACCCCCGGCTCCAGCCAGCTCTGCTCATGATCTGGGATCTGCGAAAGTAGGTGCCAGTTCTGTTGAGGAGGAGGAGTTAGAAAAAGGACAGGAACCTTAAGTTGGCATAACATGAGTGGAAGTGTACAAAATGGAATCAGAGACTTGCAAGGTGACTCTAATGATTTGCCATAGGAAATACTGCATTTGCACAAGAAAGGCTTCTTAAAGTATTTTTATTCTGCAAGAGTGCTGGTGCATAAGCCAAACTGAATAAACCCCAAAGAGGAAAATTAGCTTCTTACTGTTCAGGAGAGGAACTTTATTCTCATTTCTTTATTTTTATTATCCTTGGTCCTAAAGCAGGGGTATAGATAGGTTTAAAAAAAATGAATGGGGGGGAAGTATGCAGGGAGAGCACATGGACAGAATCCATTAACGACATCCTGAAATAGATTTTTTACCAGAAAATAACCAAACTGACCCCTAAGGCATAACTGACGCATGGAATAAAAACAAAGTATGAGCATTAGGAGAACCTGTATTTACAGTGGGGAACTGGGAGTTTCCCCGCCGCCCCAGGAATTCTTCTCTGCTAATTTTTATCTATTAGCTAGGAATAACTTCTGGTTTCCAAATGAAGCTTATTAAAAAACAGTTAAATACAGCATGGGAAGCATTTGCAGAAGACAGTGAATGGACAGGAGAAGACTGCGTACCCCACCTTGTTCATTTTCCCATTGGGCTGTGATGCTCTCTTTCTACATGAGCATGTCTGTAATTCTGGTTTATTTTCACAGCTTGTCTGCCTCAAACACAATTTGCTTTTAATGGCTTCTTCCCCTGACTGCACAGCTTGTATTATGAGGGGGCCACCTCACCTGGCTGCCCCTGTGACTGGAGGCCCGTGCCTCAGACACACACACGCCCACCGCTGATTTCCTTACAAGGTCTGTTAAACACCCTGTAATGAGATCTGAGAGCAATTGTGGTTAATGGTTAATTACACTAATTCCACAATGGAGCTGTGGTGTTTTTGCTCCTGCCAAGGCATGCACCTATGAAATGTGTTCACATGGATCCCAGCAGCAGATCTTGGAAAAGGCACAGAGAGGGGGTAGATGGAAGAAGAAGCTGGTTGGAATGGAAAAGTGTTTTTGTTTCTTGCTACTCATTTTACCATTACAAGCAAAGGTCTGATTGCTAATGAAGGCAGTGTGTAAAATAAAACTTTGGTTTTCTCAAAGAATCCTCAAACTGTGAGATATATCTACTCACAGTTTTGCTGCTCTACAGTGGAAAAGTTATGTTTTGAGTGCTAATAAATATGCTGTCCATCATTATGCCACATTTTTAGATATATCCCTAGGATCAGCCTTTGCCAGCCTGGAGCTTTCCAGATGGGCTGGACAAAAACTCCAGAATTTCTCAGCCAGCCATGCTGGGTTGGGGATGCTGAGATTTGTAGTCTGACACATCTGGAGGGAACTGGTTGGCAAAGGCAGAATAAGAAGTTTTAATCTTGAACCTAAAATAATAATGTGTGAATACAACAAATGTAATTTGCATTGTATAGGCACATCATGGTTGGCTGTACTTGCCCAAGGAGCCCTATTCTGGCATTATATGACATGTTAAACACTAAATGGAGTTAGTACAGTGTTCATTTTCCCCATGCAGCTGTCGGAATTGTACTTTGCTGCCCCATCCAGTGGGCTGGATTGCATAATGGGACTTCGACTTTACACCAGGATTTCCCTGTCTGCTCCTCCCTCCTGCAAACAAACTGCGCGCGGCCCAAATCTGCTCCAGAGGGTACCCCAATCCCCTGGAGCAAATACGGTGGAATGCAGGGGGGCTACAGCAGGAGGGGGATCTGTTCTATCAGTAATTCCCTCCACTGGCAGGCAGAGAAACCCTACTAAATACAAGCCAGTGTCTCCACATGGGGCTTCATATTTGCAAGGGAGCCTATATGTCTGGAGTCCATTAAACGTTGCCCATATCTGTTTGATCAGCACATGCTTTTGGTTTACAAGTGGTGCACTTGCAGCCTGTACCCACTGGGTGCTACATGCATACGATCCTCTGCAAATATGATATCCAAAGTCGAAACACTGTTTAATTACCGCAAATTGCCTTGAGTTCTCTAGATGAACAGAGGAAGGGGCCATGTGCAGGTGGAAAGGGGGAAGGAAATGAACTGGAATCCAGCTCCCTCACCAGATTTAGCTTCTTGAATGTCTGCATAGGGCAATACATATTTTCAGGTATTTTTGTTCAACCACAAGCAAAGGCCTTCTAAAGGCACAATCCTATGCATGTTTTGACAGAAGAAAGTCCTACAACTCCCAGCATTTATTTAATTATTTATTTATTAAAACATTTTTATGCCGCCCCATTCGCCGAAGCCTCGGGGCAGCTTACAACGTTAAGTTAAAAAAGATAATTATAACATTAAATGGCTAGCTGGGGCAGAATGGGAATGGTAGGATTCCTCCCGTTTGAGCATGCATAGGATCGTGTCCTAAAGGTCTAAAGCTCCCATCTCCATGTTTTCTGCCACTGGTGCACAGGTTGGATGTAAAGTTCATTCACTTAAATCACAGGAGGGAAGTCACTAGTGAAAAGGTCACTCAGATGTATCTGGGCTGCCCTTCCTTTTAGTTCCCTGCCTAGTTAATCAATAACTGAAGTGGTTCATTACTACATTCCTGAAAAGCCCAGTACAAACATGTCAATGCTGATCAACACACTTGGAGTACAAATGAGATGATACCCGATATTAGCTTTTAAGGATGCTACACAATCACTGCAAAACCGGGACTGGGTAGTCCTGATGTGCTCTGTTCATTTCTGAGTCCAAGAGTGGCAGCCCCCAGAGCAGTGTTCTTCACGTATAAAGATATGATCCAGCTGTTGGTCATCGTGCCCATTATAAAACAAACAAATTAAATGCTCTTTGGTGGATCCTCTCCTCCATACTGGAATTGGCTGAAGGTTAAAACATTTAAGTTTGATCCCAGAGGTATGAAGTCCTAAATCCAGAGCAGGACTGAGTAAACAGTAGAAGAAAGGCCCCTGAGGTGGTGTGCTAACCAGAGAGGCTATGCCAGTATAGTCAGCTGTCATGGTTTCCTCTTCCCAAGGGATCACAGGATCTGTCAGGAAGGCTGCCTAATTCTATGTTGGTGATCTGAGCATATCCACAAAGCCTAGGATCCCTCTGTGTTTGTTTATTATTATTTATTAGAGTTATATCCCACCTCTTTTCTTTTTTTTAAAGAACTCAAAGCGGCTTCCACCATTCTCTTCCCACTGCTCTCCATCTTCTCCCCACAACAACAACCCTGTGAGGTAGGTTGGGCAGGGAGTCTGTGGCTGGCCCAAAGTCACCCAGGTGGCCCCATGGCCAAGCGGGGACTAGAATTCAGACTGTGTTAGTCCCAGACCTGAGCTCTTAACCACCGCACCGGCTCTGTGAATGTGTAAAGACAGCCTGCCACTTTCACTTTTTCCCCACATCTAAAGAATCTCACATTCTTTCTCCCCTGAATATGAAGATTTTGCTCCATTCTTATCAAAAGCAAAGCGAAATGAAACTCTAGTCCATCGCTACTTGCTGAATTTAATTGATGCAGCAACACAGAGAAGACAAGACCATATTGTGCCTGCCTGTCACATATGAGCTGGTAGAACAAGGCGCCTATTAAAATAAAAGTTAGATTGTTCATTTCCCAGCAACCTGAAGACTTTCAAGAGCAAAGCATTCAAAGCCTGAAGCGTGGATGGATAGTTCTGTCCATTTCAGTTTTTTCCCTGCATTTCATTTTTTTCCCCAAAATCTCAAGGTCCTTTTGCCCCAGTGTAGAAGTTTGCAAATTTTGTTAATTTCTCACCAGCACCCAACTGAAACAATTTTTTCACACATCCCCACCTCAAAGTACTTCTGTGTGAGGATTAGAATTTGTGAATCTGCACACACTTTGTTCAGCTCCCAACTGCCTTCCCCAACCTGATACCCTCCAGACGTTTTAGACTACAACTCCTGTATTCCTGAACAGTGGCCATGCTGGCTGGGCTTGATGGGAGCTGAAGTCCAAAATAACTGGAGAGTACTAGCTTGAGCAAGTCTGGCTTAGTAGATGGTATCTATTTTCCCATCATGTGATGGGGAAGGAGCTGCTGCCCAGCCTGGTGAAGTAACCGGCATGGCAGATTGTGGCATGGCAGATTGTGGCATGGCACCCATGCCTTGGGGGGAAACTGCCTCGCTCTCTTCCTCGCCTCGGGGGCAAAACCGAGTCTGTTCGTTCTTCAAGGGCCCTGTTTCACCAGCTGCCTGTCTGAGCTCGTGGAAGGCTCATTCCATTCCACGGGTACCTTCCATTTCTGCCTGCCTTCTGCTTCTTGCCATGAATGGGCAAAGAAAGCCGAGTCGTGTTAGAACAGGAGTGGCAATGTAAACACGGCATGTTGTCAACCTCCCCTCCCCTCCAAAAAAAAAAAAGGAAATAGAAGACAACTTTCTGTTGACAAGGGTGGAGGTGGGTACAAAGTCCTAGTCCCTTGCCCAGCCTGGGGGGATCTGACATTAAGGAGCAACATGAATGAGGACCCAGTTCCTCAAGGCAGATGGAATTATTTTTCAGCCGCTTCCTGTGTGCTGCTTAGTAAACGATGACTCAGTTCCCATGTTAGGAGGATGGCGGGTGGGTGCAGCGAACGAGCTCTTCCTGCCAAGCCCTAGTGCGCCTCATTATGCTCAGTTCAAGTGCACATCTTTCATTGTCCAAACAAGCCATGAAAATGGTTCTGAACGTTTTCAAAGAGTTCGGTTTGTACTGGGGTAGAGAGTGATGGTGAGATTGGCTGCTGGTTATAGAGTGATCAGCGAAAAGTCGTAGCTCAGTGACAGTGTGCATACTTGAAATGCAAAAGGATCCAGATGGAACTGGGAAAGACATAGTTCTGAAACTCAGGAGAGCTACTTCTAATCAGCCACTTCTATAATCATCATCAGGGAAAACTAGAGGTGATGCTAAAGGTGCTACTAATTGCATGCTAATAGTTGATCCTCAGGGGAATTAAGCATCCTGGAGCAAGGGTAAGAGGCTCACATTCCCCCACTACTGCTGTGGTCCCTATCAAGAAATTCTGTCAGAAGCTGCTATTTGCACTAGGGGGGCATTTCCCTTGGAACTGTAGTGTGAAGGAAAGTGTTAACCCCCTTGGTGCCTCCCATGATCTCAGTCCTGCTCGGTTCCTAACATCAGCATTCATTCTGCCATCATGTCTAGTTTAGCCATGTATGCACTGAGTGAGGAGCTCCTCCTACGTAGCAGCTCCCATGTGCATTGCCAACACACCTCCCTTCCCAATCCCTGGTGCCATTTTGCAGTATGAAGGATGGACATATCACTACCTAAACACATCTATGCTGATTTATTTATTCATCTTTTCAAACAGAGGACAACACATCCAAAATATAAGGCAGGTGAGGGCAATACTATAGACTTGCTGATGTACAAGTGCATGAGACTGAGATTACACTTCAGGTGGAAGACCTACTGACCTGGTTCACACATGATACTAACCCAAAGTTTACTCAGAATCATGGAATAGTAGAGTTGGAAGGAGCCATGAAGACCATCAGGTCCAACCCGCTGCTTACTTCCTTACCTCATGGTGGGTTGTCATTCCCTAGGTTTGGCTGGCAGACAACTGAACAACAGTCAGTCTTCTTAGTTCTTGAATTCTTTGTTCCACTCCTCCTACCTGCTCCCTCCCTATATGCTAATTTCCTTTGCAGTGCTGCAGTTGTAAAGCACCCAGTGCTTTTCTTGCCCGTCACCTCTGTAAGAACGTAAGAACAGCCTCGCTGGGTCAGACCCAGGGTCTACCCACTGTAGGATTCTGTTCACACAATGGTAAACCAGCTGCCCACAGGACCCTCAAGCAGGAGTTGAGCACAGCAGCCCCCTCTTCCCCAAGTTCCCCCCGCCAGCAGACATGCACTGGCATACTGATTCTGATGTTGCGGGTAGCACTCAGCTGTCAAGACTGGTACCCATCACTTACTTTCTCCTCCAGGTATGTATGCAATCCCCTTTGAAGCCATCCAGATTGGTGGCCATCGCAACATCTCATAGTGTAATCTGTATGTCCATGGAGATAAGGGAAAGGATGAGGCACATACACAGATTCTTTCACAGGGACAAAAGAGATGAGCTAACAACTTTTGGGGAACTTTAAACTGTTGAGGGACAGAGGAGAAGACTAATAAAAATTGTAGTTACTAGAGTTCTACCATATAAGGCGCACCGGAAGATTGTACGCTCGAGAGTAGCCAGCCAATGGCAAAACGAGAGTAGAGTTGAGTGGCAGGAAAAAGAGGCTGCATAAAATCTCATTGATGTTTGAAATAATTGCTCTTTGTTTCTCAGACTACTGAGGCATTGAGCCAGCCTTTGCAGGGGAGGCCCTTCTCCGGGAGCTTTCTGTGAGGGATATTAGGAGGGTGAGTACCCGGAGGAGGGCCTTCTCTGCGGTGGCGCCCCACCTATGGAATGCGCTCCCCAGAGTGGTCCACCTGGTGCTGTCGTTATTTGTTTTTCGGCACCAGGCCAAGACCTTTTTAGTTAAACGATATTTTAATTGTTCATCTGTGTTTTATTTAATGGTTTTGTATTATCGCCAAAAACTCCACATTTTTAATATTGTTCTATGCTTTATTTGTTTTCCTTGTGAGCCGCCCCAAGGCTTCAGCGATGGGTGCAGCATAGAAATGTTATAAATAAGTAAATAAATAAATAAATAAATAAATAAATAAATAGTGAAACTGAATTCCATAGTTTAACTATGCGTTGAGTGAAGTAGGACTTCCTCTTATGTGTTCTGGATCTCCCACCCAGCAGCTGTGTGGAATGACCCCACTGGGTCCTAGTATTATGAAAGAGGACAGACAGGTCTCCCTCTGCACTTTCAATGCACTATGCATAATTTTGAACAGATCTGTCATGTGTTGCCTTGCGCTCTGTTTTTCTAAGCCAAACAATGTTAGCTGTTGTGAACTTTCCTCCTAGGGGAGTTGCTGCAACCCCTCTACCATTCCAGCTGCACGTCTCTGCACTGTTCCCAACTCTACAATGTAGAATTCCAAGTGTGCTGATTAGAACTGTGCACAATAGTCTAAGTGTGGTTGCACAACAGATTTTTATAAGGGGAGTGTGATCTTAGCAGTTTTATTTTTAATTCCTTTCCCAATTATGCCTAATATGGAGTTTTCCTTTTTCAAAGCAGCTGCTGTAGTCTGATAAAACAACTCATGAACAACCCATGGATCAAACAACCCAGAATTTACAATCCAACAACAAATCACAAGTTCTTTTCTGGGTTGTTTGTCATTAACAAACCATGGTTTGTTAGTGGAGCTGCATCTGATTATCACAACATCCCAGAATTCAAGAACCCATTGATTAAATAAAATATGGGTTAGTCTTAGTGATCCAGTTAATGTGCAATCTGGGTCACTGTGATGATATTAAAAAGTTACATCTCTTTTCATAAGAACTTGTAGCTTTTCTTGAGGTTGTATAAATAGCACAAACTTTTGCTAAAAGCATTTAACTATGAAACTATGTTTCTTTAACAGTATACTTGTCCACAGAGGCTGAACATGAGCCAGCAGTGTGACATGGTGGTTAAGAAGGCAAATGCCACCCTTGGATGCATAACCAGAAGCATGGCTTCCTGATTAGGGAGGTGTTCATACCACTCTACATGGTCTAGTGTGCCCACAACTGGAGCACTGCATCCAGTTCTGGGCTCCGCATTATAGGAGAGACATAGCTAGGTTAGAATCAGTTCAGCACAGGGTCGCAAGACTGGTAGCCAAGTTGGAAGGGATAGCATATGAGGAGAGATTGAGGGAACTGAGTCTTTTCAACCAGGAGAAGAGGAGACTTCGAGGGGATCTGCTGGTGACATACAAGTATGTGAGGAGGTGTCACACGGAGGTGGGTAGAGACCTGTTCTCCCCTGCAGAGGAGGGCAGGATGCGCTCCAACGGAGCAAAGCTCAGGGAACCAAGGTTCAGTTTGGATGCCAGGAAGTACTTCCTGACAGTTAGGACCCCGAGGGCATGGAATGGGCTTCCTCGGGAGGTGGTTGAGGCCCCATCAGTGAGGGAATTCAAGGAAAGATTGGACAACCACATGCTGGGGATACATGAGTGGAGTCAGGGGTCAGACAAGATGGCCCAGAAGGCCCATTCTGACTTGCTCTGTTTCTATTTCAAAACCTTAACCTTCGTATCCGTACACAGAAGTATATCCCACATGGAGAGAGAATATTATTAGTAGGCTGACGATCTGAGCTACGGTGGCTCCTATAGAAGCATCTCTTAGGTTTGTGTCTTTAATTCCTAATTCAAAGATTTAAATCCACAAATGTAAGATTTGGTAATAAAAGACAGTGGATTTAGATTTGGAACAACCCAAGCATGTAGGAACTTGCTGCAGGAGTAAAGGTTAGAATATCAAATCCTTCTGCAGCAACAAAACCCTTTAGTTCAGTATCATCTAATATTCTCCACTGAATTGATTAATCTTGTTACAAATCTTCTAATTCAAATATTAACTGACATTTGCCAGTATCAAACTACGTAGCATTTCCTTAGTGCTTTTTTTAATGTGCCTTAAAGATGAGAGTTTGCTGAAAAATAACCCAATTCAGCCCACTCCCAATCCTTGAATCAGAAGCAGGCAGGAAGTCCGTTGAGTGGGACTTCCCAGCATTAATACATCTTTAGTGTTTTCCACTGTCATATCAACCAAGCAAAGGGATCCAAGGAGGATGGTTAAAAATAAACCCAGAAAACTGTTTATCTTGAGGGAAGAAAAGCTTTGGGCCAAAAAATTGCCTGGAAGTCTAGCCATCTGCCCTGGAAACCTTACTACTTAAGCCTAAATTGCATTGTCTCCAATGTTAGGGTGAAATGAATGGGTCAAATTAGACTGATCTGGATAGAATCTACTACAGGGGACAGGTTGCGGTTACTTGATGAAAGAAAGGCATTCTGTACATGCCCAGAAATCTAAACCTGGCATTTTTACTGAGAGCAGGGTCCGTGAATAAATTGTTAAACCTTTACTAATTTTTATAAGGTTTAGAGCAGCAAATGTTACAAACAACATACCAGGCCCTCTTTAAACCTGTTTTCCATTGATCCCTTAGTCTATCACGTGATAGAAAACTTGTAGCTGTTTACTTCAAAATAGGCCCCAGGAGGACCCTGGTCCTATTCTGGGATACATTCTTTTGAGGCTTGCAAGCTGCCATGATATACAGAGGGGTGCTCAGTTACAGTTGCCTTGGTATTTTGCACTGCTCCAGTGCCCACAGCTAATGCCCCAGGTCTCTCTTCCTTTCCTTTAAGCGGCTGGCCTGCTCAGCAACAGTAAGATCTACGAGGGAAGCTCCGTTTATGTGTATCCTTCCTTAAACATGTGCCCCAGTGGGTTCTTGGGCCCATAAATACTCCTTGTGAAATTTGGGAGCATATTTTCCCACTGCAGGTTGGGGAACTTTCCCCAGTGAAAGATCATTCTGTTAAAAACACAGCTGTGCCATCTTCTCACATTCCATTGACAGTGGCAGGTAGTTGCATCACTATGTAACTGTAACGTTACCGATTCACACATGATTCATTCAGCTATGTGGGCTGCCTGTTTCACAAGCCTGGCACACTTCTTTAGGGAAAACAGCTGAGCGTTTTCAAGGATGTGTGTAACCGGATGGGATATCCCAGCTCTGGCATCCCAGAAACCCTATAGCCATAACACTGATTGAGGAAGGAAGCCCCTCCTCTTCAGTTGCCAGTGTCTCATATAAGGGAGGCTAGCCCAGCTGGCCCCCGAAACCCAAACTGCCATCCTTGGCTGGCATGAGGGCCACACTGCCCACCCCTTTTCTTAGCGGGGATGCACTGTGTGTGTGTGTGTGTGTGTGTGTGTGTGTGTGTGTGTGTGTGAGAGAGAGAGAGAGAGAGAGACAGAGAGAGAGAGAGAGAGAGAGAGAGAGAGAGAGAGAGACAGAGAGAGAGAGAATCTCTTTCAGTTTCCATCAGGAAGGAAGAGCACATTATAAGCAATAATTTAAATGCCATCAGGGGCACTCTATATGGCATGTCCCCAGTTACGCTGAGCACTGATCACCAGTGGTAGTATAGTTTGCGCCGGAATATCTATGCCTTTATTTAGTTGCTGTAAAAGGATCAACACTGAAGCACATTTCACCTTCTGAAGTCAGCAAGGTGCATTCACACCCCTCCTGTGTCAGCTAGACCCAAAAATTCAAAACTAGTACCAATATACCTGAGCTGTGTCCCTAATACGCACCTATTGCAGCCCAACAGTTAGTTAATTACAGTGCAATCTTATTCATGTCTCCTGGGAAGTGAGCTCTCTGGAGATCGATGGGACAGGTAGGCGTATATAAGATTACAGTCTAAATTCACACTGCATGAAGCACAGCACTTCCTATTCTACTGTACCACTTGAAGTGGGATCGTGCACATGTCTACAAAGAAGTAAGTTGCACAGGCTGAGCTGATAACTGATAGCAAGTCATTAAGAGAACTCATGATTTGCTGCTGGGCTGCAAATTGTGGGTTGTTTGTGATTCATAAACCACTGTTCATTAGTGTGGCTGGCTTCAGACCACACATTAACCCATGTTTCAATGACAGCTCCCACTCAACCCACCCTCAGCACCTGAGCATGGGTATCATATTGGGTGAACTCAGAGACTGTGTTAAATGAGACATCGGCATGTGCAGGATTACAACCTCAGAGTAGGACTCTCTGCTTTAAGATGGGCCCAGTACCAGTCTACTAACACCGAGAGACAGTTTACATTAAACACCAGGAAGATTAAAAAAATCTGGAAGGATCTGTTACCTAAGCTAGCGATGACACAGACATAATGGACACAAAAGACAGAAAAAGGCTAAGTTGATACCTTCTTTGCTAACACTGACAAAAACAAGGGAAGCAATAAATAAACCTCAGACTTATAGAAACTGAGAAGCAAGGGGAATTTAAATAGCACAGATAGCTACTTGGACTGAATATGAATTAGGAGCTCAAGCTTCTACAGTGCCCTTTCAGCTCATACTGTAACAACTACAGTTTTTTAAATTGCTCTGAATGTCCCAAGACACGCTTTTTGATGGCAAATCTTCTATGTGAAGAGGCACGGATGTGATCCAGTGGCTGGAACAAGTTCCAGGAGGCTCACAGGGATGGTTAGAAGCCGTGCTGTCCAAACCCAGCCTCTGTGTTCAACGGGACTTACCACCATAGTCAGAATATTTAACACCCGGGTTCCACAGACACATGATCCAGGCAAGCACCACTCACTGTATTTACATTCACAAGTTCTCAACAGTCTAAAATCCATACCAGGTCACAACCTACTCCTCTTAATGGAAACTGTGCTGGCACAGCACTAAAGGATTCATATCAACAGTCTAATTTCCTCTTGTTCTTCCATCTTTCAACTGCTTAGACCTGAGAAGCCAAAATAAGGAGTATTCATTCCCTCTAGGCTATTTAAACTCTTCTTCTTGTGGTTTTTGGTATAGCTGCAATTATTTTTTACAAGCAAGAATTACAATTTGAAATTCAGGCTTTGGACACAGTGGACAATATGGACCAGACTGTATTCCAGGAGTCACCTCATATGCACAAGGAGGGTTTTAAAAGCAAGCACGGGATCCTTACCAGTGATAGGATTAATGGCAAACAATCCTAGATGGTTTCCATTGATGATATGGAAAGTCAGCTTCCCTTGGGAACCAGAATCTGGATCAGTGGCCTCAACCTGAAGGATGGAGGTATTGGCTGGTGAATTCTCCATGACAGAGGAATAATAGACAGGATGGGACATCTGGGGCGGATTGTCATTTACGTCAGTGACTTCAATGTAAATTTCAACTACGGAAGACAGAGGGACTGATCCTTGATCAACAGCCAGCACTGTCAGCCAGTAATGAGACCTGGATTCTCTGTCAAGTGGCCCTGTGATAAAGATTATACCTAAGAGAAACAAAAAAGAGTCTATGTATTATGTTGCCAGAAAAAAACTACATGTAAAGCATAATCCCCTTTTTAAAAATTAAACTAAAAGGGTGCCAGTGTTTACTTTAAAGATAAAGGATGGAATCCTGCATTGTGCAAGGACTGGACAGAATGCTCTCCTTTGTCTTTGCATCCTATGGCCCCATGCTCCAAAAGTGTCCCCAGGGGGTCCCCAAATTCTCTGAAGCAGATTTTAAGGGCATAATGCAGGGGTTGCAGAAGGAACCCTTCTGGTTCCAATGACAGAGGTAGAAGGACTTCACTAGATTCTAGTGACTGTAACCAGTGAAAATATACTGTTAAGCTTTACCTTGTCTTCATTGTTTGAGCATCCTCTCTCTCTCTCTCTCTCTCTCAAACACACACACACACACACACACAGTTGTAAGAAATATAATTTGCACTTGGGGCCTTTGTTCTAACAACTGTGGATCCAACCAAGGTGTTGTCATCCTGGGTATACAAAAGGAACTTTCAAAAAATAAATTCCATCTATCTGTGTTGCATGGAAAAAATACTTTTTAAAACCCACAACCTTCATAAGTGAGGTGCAGAACAATTCTATGCATGTTTACTCAGAAATGTACCACTTTGTTTATTACTACATAAGTATGCATATGATTACAGCTCAATTAAAACAATAAAATATTGCACTTTAAATTGTCTCTCTAAGGCTGTAGATAAATGAATTCTTTCCATGCTTCTTAAGCAGAAAATATCCTATCTAAATTAGGAGCATATGAGAATCATATGCCTCTCTTGGTGAGTGTCTAGTAGTCCAAATTTTGAGCACCTATGGTTGTTAATTTATAGAGACACATGCATTCATGCAATGCTTGTTCTCAACTAATTTGTTGCAAAGAAGCAAGATTCATTCTGTAAGTTAAACTTTTCAGTAGCCTATAAAACACAAATATACAGGGGAGAAATACTGAGAAATCAACATTTTAGATCACACCATTAGTTTTATTTGACCCACTCTTCCTCGGTGCCCCATTATTACCTGTGTCCTTTTGAAGACTGAAGATACCCAGATCTGTTCCCTCTCGGATGAAGTACTGGATTTCACCATCCTTCCCTTTATCGCCATCTTGAGCTATCACTCTCATCACAGCTGTTCCCTCTTGGCTGTTCTCTTTCACTGACCCTTCATACACAAATGAATCAAAGCGAGGAGGATGCAAGTTTTCATTGACATCCAAAACCTCAATCTCAACATGGCAGAGGGAAGAGAGAGAACGGGGCTTCCCACCATCACTGATCTCCACAGACAGATTGTAAAAGTCCCTCTGCTCGTAGTCTAGTTCCTTTTCCAAGACCAACGCTCCCGTGAGCTCATTCAGATGAAACATATTCTCATCATCACTGAAGAGACTGTACTTCAGCTCTCCCCCAGAGCTGATATCTGGATCAAAGGCTTCCAGGAACAGCAGAGTCGTCCCAAGGGGCAGATCCTCAGGAACCTTCAGCTTGCTCAAGGCTGGGATGCAACGTGGAGAGTTGTCATTTACATCTTCCAAGGAAATAACCAGATCAGCAATTGCAAAGAGCTCGTGGCCTGTTTGTGGTTGGTCTCTGGCCTCAATTTTCAGGACATGGTGAGGCCATAATTCTCTGTCCAGTGAAGCAGTCACTACTACTTCTCCAGTGATACTGTTGATGGCAAATTTATCAGTGGCTGCTAGAAAGGAGTATTTCACTCTCCCATTGTCATCTGTATCAGCATCATTTGCTTGTACTGCAGTGACTGTTGTGCCTATTTTTACATCCTCTGGTATAGTAACCAAGTAGGTGCTTTGCAAAAATGTAGGTGCATTATCATTTGAATCCAGAATGTTTACTGCGAGTAGCTTCCAGGATGACAGCTGAGGATTGCCAAGGTCATATACTGTGACGTTCAGTACATAGAAAGTTGTTCTTTCATAGTCTAAAGGAGAGGATACTAGAAGGAGACCTGTTTCTGTGTCAATATAAAAGCAGCTGTCCTCATTTCCAGAAGATATTACATAGACCATCTTTCCATTGAAGCCAGTATCACGGTCCACTGCTGTTAGCTGAGCAATGCTTGAGTTGACTGGTACTGTCTCCACAACATCAACCGATCGTGGGAAGGAGTCATCAAACTGTGGTGCATGGCGGTTTATAAGATAGACATTCAAGGAGGACTCTTCATCTGGGTTTTGCTCTGTAGACTGGAAGCCAGTGGAGTGGCTCATTGTCCTCTTCACCTCATTCAGCACCCCAGTTTCTTCACACTGAAAGGACACTGGAGTATCTTGGTTGACGACAGTGATGTTTACACATGTTGGGAAAGCATAGTTGTCTCCATCCGTAGCAGTAATTTTGAGAGTGTAGAAGGTTGGTAGTCCAGCGTAGAGATCTCGGAGAGGAGCTCTAACAGAAATCACCCCAGATACAGAATCCAATTCAAAGAGCTGCCTTTCATTGCCAGCTATGATTTCATACTTTACATGCTGCAGCTCATCTACATCAATGGCCGACACTGTGACCACAGAGTGCCCCACGGGCAAGTCCCATGGCACAGTCCCATTGCAGTTAATCTTCTCAAACATGGGAATGTTATCATTTAGGTTGCTCAGTGTGAGGGACACATCAACGTCCGTCTGATGGCGAAAAGGAGACCCCGAATCTGATGCCCACACACGCAGGTGGTACCGCCTCTGCATTAACTCATAATCCATTAGCTTGGAGGTGGAGATGACGCCTGAAAACGGATCGATGACAAACGGAGCGGCTCTCTGGTTGGCTATGGTATAGGTGATGAGCCCGTTCTCCCCGGAGTCACTGTCTGTAGCCCTTATGGAGAGGATACTGGTGCCAGGAGGCAGATTTTCATCGACGCTGCCCTGGTACAGAGGCTGGGTAAACCTTGGAGCATGGTTGTTGCAGTCCACGATGTCAACAATGACTCTGACAGAGAGCTGGCTGTAACTGCTCACAACTTCCAGTTCAAAGTGGGACTGTTCCTGGAAATCCATCCACTTGTCTGTAGTTATCAGACCAGTTTGTGCATTGATTTTAAAGCGTGTGCTGTCGGAACTAGGTTTCAGAATGTATTTTAGATTTGTGAGAGCCGGAATCATTTGAACCAAAGCAACGTGACTTCCGGGAGGTGCAAATTCACTGAGCTGCACTTGATATGTATCTTTTTCAAATCTGGCAGAAATGTATTTTGAAGGCAGTATTTGAACAACTACAACTGGAGAAAGAAGTGGTGGTTTGTTCTTGTCCTTAGCCTGCAGGCTGAGATTGAAACCATGAGGGCTATCGTTCCAATTGATCTCTTTGGCTGACACTATCAGGAACTCATTACTTCCTACATATGATCTGATCAATTTGAAATGCTTTCTTGGGTCTCCACCCACAATGTCAACTGACTCGACCCCAGCTCCTGAGCCGTCTTCTTCCACACGCAGGGTAGCATAGAGGAGATCCTCAGAAGACGCTAACGACCTCACTGCCACCGAAGAAATCACAGGGGGCTTCCTGAGAGAGGGTTCCACTTGGACTGTGAGACTGGCCAGGTTGCCAAAGCCATTTCCTTCAGAGATCTTCCTCATTCTGTCCACAGCCAAGACTTTCAAGCGGTGCTCCCCTCTGTGGGTGGCATTCAGTCTCACAGCATTCATCACTACCCCACTGGTGGGGTGAATTGTAAACAACGGTGACCGTGTGTTTAATGCGTAATAGAACCCTGAATTCTGGCCAATGTCTGCATCTGTGGCACTGACCACACCAATCACGGTTTTAGGGGGCGTGTCTTCTTGAACGGTCACTTTATAAGAAGGGGGCGAGAACAGAGGCTTCAAGTCATTTCTGTCAAGGATGTGGATCAGTACTTTGGTCCAAGCCTCGTAGGAAAAGGTCTTCTCCATGGCTTGGATTATTAGCATGTACTTGTCTCTGAACTCCCTGTTCAGTCGATCTGTATTACCACTTCTAGTTCTAATCCTCAAAAAGCAGAAATCTCCAACAATATACTCCTCAGCTTTGAACAGGCCACTGGTGTCTCCAGAAGCAATTCTGTATTTGACGTCCCATGCTGGGTCTGTGATATAAATGCCCATTTTGACGTAGCTCTCCACATAGGTTTTGGGAGGTGAATTTTCATAGATTGTGGTGTTATAGAGAGGATAGGTGAAGTGCAGCTGGGAAGCATTGCCTTTCTGTGGACTTCCCTCACAAGCCAGAAAGGACATGAGGCAAAGCGTAAAGCTCACGACAAGCCTCCGTGTATCGTTGTCCATTGCTGGTCCTAATTGGGAGAGAAGGAGAATGGTCAGAGGGCAACACAGTAAGGCCAGGTAGAAAAAAGATAAATGCTGCCTAAGCCACGTGTTAACCATTTATGATCTATACGTTAAAAACAGAAGCGAAATCTCACTGACTCCTTGAAATAGCTTATTTTCCCTTTTGCCTACCATTTGGAGCTCAGTAACAGCGTCCGACAAACTTCATGGAAAGCCTCTTTCGCAGGCTGTTCTTTCATGTGGCTTCTGTTCCTCAGTTTATGTTTGTGCATCAGCGGCTGCTTACAGGCCTTCATTCTGATTTCTGGCTGCCTTCGCCTTGGCACACACACAAGCCCTGTTCACTCATTTCCACTATGTCAATACTGACCATATGGAGGGAACTGTGCCTGCTCACTGGGCCTCTGCACACTCCGTGAAAGTAGGTAAGGGCCTTCTAAGGTGTGTGTTGTACGAACACAGGTTCTTTTCTGCATGTACAGTCTATGTTATGCTCCCACATAATGCAGAGAGGCATGCTCAGGAGGGGAAAGCCGATATAAAAAGTGCTATGATTAATATGACCTAGCAAAAACCATGTGTTGAACTCCACAGTCATCAAGCTTTTGAGATCTTATACCAAGCTGAAACATGGGACCCAGTTTTTTGCCATATTCTTCCAACCACAGTCTCTTTCTCTCTCTCATTATCCTAAAGAAACAAGCTGGAGTTTCCGTCTCTCCTGTGGAGCAGTAGACACATTGTAGGTTATAACTCTCTTGCCGAAGGCCAATGGTTTGTCTTGTTGACTTACGTGGCCTCATCCCAGCAAAGTCTTTGTAGGGATACATCACTTAGATCTGCTTGTTATCCTACCGTCAGAGAGGCTGGGAACTGGACAACTGCATCACCACCACCACCACCACTTTACTGGACTTGTATCTGCTTTTTCCTTTTGTGAGGAACTCAAAGCAGCTTACATAGCTCAATTTTATCCTCACAACAACAATCCTGTGAGGCGGGTTGGGCTGAAAGCAAATGACTGACCCAAAGTCAGCAGTGAGCTAGTTGGGTAAGTGGGGACTAGAACCCAGAACTCCTGGATTCCCAATGCAACATTTGGCACTAGCTCTCCAGTGGCTTTAACCATAGTTTGCTCAATGCAAATGTAACAATACAAATCATGGCTTGCTGTCCAGTTTGAAGACCTAGTTTCATATTTTTATTTGCAACCAATCCTTAGCTGTGATTTAGGCATTCAGATGCAGTACTTAACCAAGTCGAAGAAGGAAAACTGTGAGTAAATATTATGGGGCCATCATGGGTAAAATATGGTTTACTTTAGCAACGTAATATGTGTTCCCATATCCTGGTCTTGCTTTCAACCAAGAGTCATTCTTTCCTTTATGGCAAGTCAGAGAGCTTCAGCTGTTGGGTGGAATAGAAAATAAACAACCGACCACTCCCTCTCCTTGATGCTGTTTTATGACTAGTTTTGTTTTAACTTCACTTCACCCACTCACTTACATTTTTTTAAAATTCCCTAAACTTGTGTTCATTCTCACTAGTGAACATTCACACTTCTGAAAATGTGAAACCCCACCAAAATCTGTATTTTCACAATTTAACCAAAGGACAAAATTGTCATTTTTTAAAAATAATTCCTATTTTTCTAGCACTGAAGTTGCATAAAATTTGAGAAAGCAATAAACTGGTGGACCAGACCATGGGATCCATGTGACTCAGGAAAAGCCAGGCCACTTCAGATACTGCAGACCAAATTCTTAGGCATCTGAATGTGTTTGAATCCATTGTGGATATCTCTGACACGGGCCATCTGCAAGTGGAATGCAAACCACTGGAGAAATCTTGTTTTTGCCCAGTAGAAGAGCAAAGGGCTGGAGGCACCGTCTGAAGTAGCTCTGAGGGTACAAAGAGGGCTGCAGGATGGAGAAAAGCAAAAGGAAGCCTCACTGCGCAGGTGGAAGCCCTCTTGAACAACACTGGATTGAGCCATAATCCTGAAAACATTTTTGCATAAAGACAGGTGAATGCCCTTTCATTTACATTCTGCAGTGAAAAGAGTGGATTTTTACATGCTCTTTGGTTTAATTATAGGTGCCTATATTTCCTCTGGATATCCTGGGAGATCTCGATCAGATGCTGTTCCTTCCTGTGTAAAATTAAAATCAGTGAACAGATACCTGCCAGTTATATGGCATCCTTCTATAGTAAAGAAGACATTATAAGAAGACTTTACTATAGTAAAGAAGACTTGTTTTTTCAGGCACTTTTTCAAGATCTGAACTTCAGAAATATTCTACCTTTTCTTTAAGTGGAACTATAGTTGTGTAGCCTCAGTTTACAGCCCTGATGCTTCTACATGTATTGGCTTCTTTGCGGGAATGTTTCATCATGATAAACAAAATGAAGGATTAAGATACCGTCACTCACATCTGGCTGTTGCTGCTAAACATAACTTTTCCATTCCAGACATGAAACTGGCTATCATTTCATTTTCTTTTGGAATAAAATGCCTGAAATTTAACTTCAGGGCTGACTGGAACAGGCTTCTCCCATTTCATTTCATGCGTGGGTTGGCAGTACTTATACCAGTGTTTGGGGATTCCCGTAATTAGAACTTTTTAATGAACAAGGAAATGCGTGCTATCAATCACAAAATCACAACCAGCATTAACACTGAAGCAGCAAGTAATGCAGTTATGGTATTGCTTATTGAAACTTTGCTTTTAACTTCTACATGACAGAAATTCAACAGTTGCTCTTCCTCTCTCCACACACACACAGGCTGCATCTGCAAGCCACTGAGTTTTATGTACTATTAAATATACTTAGTCTCTATCTGGGAAAAATATCCAAGCAGTCATGTATCCCTGGCGGACAACTACACACCCGCATTGTGAACATAGGTGCTTGGCTCACACATTTACTATAATTAGTTTAATGTGGGAAAATATTTCTCCCATCATGTTTGGCAACATGATGTTGCTATTAACCTCTCTCCAACTTTACCACTGAAATATATAGCAAGGATCCATCTACAGATTTGGAAAGCGCCGGCACCAAGAGAAGCACCCTTCAGTTGCCAACAAGTCTGATCTGCCCCTTTGAGACTGAAAGAAAGCTCCACTCCCCTGAAGACCTTTGCCCACCCATATGCTGAGCAAACTACTGTGCCGAAGGCAGAAGTGGGGAACCAGTGGCCCCAACTCCCAGTGGCCCCAGCCAGCACGACCAACGGAAAGGGAGGATGAGAGTCACAGACCAACAACCGTTGGAGGGTCACAGATTCTCCTCCCCGGGCTTGTGCTGTGAGAAGAGGCAAGTGCCTGCGCGCACACACATTCCCTCACACGGAGCTCCTTCCCAGCCAGCAAGTCCAGCTCGTGGTGTGACTTTGACAAGGTTAAAGAGTCAGGGCGCATTCAGAAACGAGTTGGAGCCTGCTGATTCTACATGCTACGTCAGCTCAGCCTAGAAGGAAGTCATGCAGATGCCTGTGTCCTCAAGTCCTGGGAAACAGGAAGGATATCTCGCCTACTCAGTAAAAGAAATGGACAGACCTTGATCTATCGAATGGGCAGATGCTGCTGTGGAAGCTTACGATGGTCCGAGCTTGCAGCTGGTCTCCTTGCACGAGGGCAACCAGTTCACATCCTGTGGCTCACGCAAAGCAGCTCGCCACATGCCAAGGGTCCACGCAGCCCGTGCATAAGTGGGCCACTTTTCTGCAGGCATCCAGCTCTGCAGCGCAGGACGGCCACACACAGGAGAAGGCAGGGCTTTGGTCTACTTGCCAGCTACGCAGAAGAGGGGATTGCTGGAGGTATAGCTTGTCATGAAGGGGAAAGTACAGTTGCACCTAAGAACTTGCTCTCTGCTACAGAATCCTTATTTTATTTCATTTTTATACTACTCTCTTAAAGCCACATAGGACCAGTCCCAATTTGCATCTAGTAATTTGAGAGAGTTGTTTAATATATATGCACCGATTAGGAGCCGTTACATAAACTGGCCAAGAATTATGTCTGTGACAGCGGGAAGAAAAATCCCAACTTGCACTATACCTCTTACATTATACCACAGATGTAGTTTAATATGTGGAAATTACCTGCCTGTTCAAGAAATGCATATTTTGGCTCACTTCCACCTGCTTAAGGATCCATTAGCGTCCTGTTGTGTGAGCAGTGGGTGCTGCTAATGCACGGGCAGCACTGAACACTGTCAATTGATTTTAAATCAGATGGTATAAACCAGATCTAACTGTAACCCTACCCCACTGTAACCCTACCCCTACAGGATCAGTTGTCTCTTTCCTGCTTAGGTTACATCTATATCACTCAATTTTTCAGGATATAGCTTGTACCAAACATTATTCTAACTGAAATCCTATTCACTTAAATGGGTCTACTGTAAGTAAAATTAACATTGGGTCTATAACATTATGAACAGTATGTACCAGAACCTGTGTGTCTTCGGGTGTATTCACATGGGATCTGAACAAACAGGTTATCTATACAGGTGGGTCTGAACATGGTTATGATCTCCAATATTCCAGTCTTGGACAAGGTGCTAGGGTGCGTGGTGCCTTCTTAGCTCTGGGATTTCTGGAGTAGAAGGATTATCCAGATCCATTTCAATTTGTCTTCAGCTATATGGGAAAGAGGCTGCTTTGGTTGCTTGGTGGATGATCAGTTCCAGGATCTCAACAGACAGAGCATGTCCTTGTAGGTTCTGTCAGACCTTTCGGAAGCGTTTGATACCAGCAATCATGGTGCCATTCTGAGGCACCTGCCTGAGATGGAAAAACAGAGGTAGCTCTGGTCCTTCTTGGAGGGATGGTGCTGTGGGCTTCATGTTTGATCCCATGGCCACTGTAGTGGCCGCCATTGCAGTGGCCCTCAGGGTTCCATCCTATCTTCCATGGTATTTAACTATGCATGAAACTGGTGGGAAGGTTCACAGCAACTCTAGCTCTATTTTCCCTCTAAATGTATGGCATTTGTTCTGATTCTAAATCAGGACCTGATGTTAGTGATGGACTGGATGAGGACAAATAAATTGAAGCTTAACTCAAAAGCGTCAGAGCTGCTCCTAGTCAGTCAAATGGCAGATCAGGGAATGGGGATTTAAGCTGTACCAGATGAGGTTAGGGTTAAGAGGCTAGGTTTCTTCCCTCTCTGCTGTCATTTCACCCGAACGCAAATACTGCTTTATTCAAGAAGGCCTTTTGCCTGTTAATAGATCTGCTAGGTTAGGTGCTTTTTAATTGTGAAAATTCTGTTATTATTGTGCTTTATTGCAGTGGAATATTACTGTTTTAATGAATTTTAATTGCGCATATACACCTCCCTCTACAAAACAATGCAAGAACTTTGACCTTTACTTCAATGGCCTCTCCACTGGCCTGGTTCACACTTAATACTAAGCCATGGTGTGATTTGTCAAAATTGAGCTTGTCACTGGGCGAGTTTGCATGACAGAATAAGTCACAGGGGTTTTTATACAGGATGGTCTATCATGTATTTCAAGCCCTGTCATGGTCTATTTGGTTTTTCAAAACCGTAATAAGACACAACAGTCTGTTCAATGGTTTCCATGTTTCACCATGGTTCTCTTATTGTCTAAATATAGCTTCATGGTTTCCACGGTCCTGGTACACAGCTACCAAAGAGTCCTCTGAAAGAGTGGCAGCTGCTGCAAGAGTCCTCCACTGTGAGACTGAATTCGTAGAAACCATTTAATCAGCTGTCAGGCACAGTGAGGCAAAAGACTGCACACCATGGAAACTACGCAGGGCTGCTTATAGTGATGTGTAAATCCAGCCAGAGGGTCTGAACCAATGGTGTGGTGAAGTGCAGGCTCTCATTATGATAGCTCACAGTGCCACATTCTTGAGGAGAGTCCACAAATTCAGGCAGCTCTGTTCATCCATATCAATTCATATCTAACTGGGTTGAATGAATTCATATCCTCAGGACCTGATGAGCTCCATCCTGGAGTCAAAAAGAAGCTGGCAGAAAAACTCTCAGAACCACTGCCTATTATCTTTGAGAAATCATGGAGGACAGGGAAAGTGTCAGGTGACCAGAAAAGGGCTAATGGTGTCCCCATCTTCAAAAAAGGAAAGAAAAAAGAACCTGGGAATGAAATTCAATTCGGACAAATGCCAAGTTCTGCACCTAGGAAAAAGAAACCAGATGCATTGTTACAAGATGGGGAATACTTGGCTCAACAATACTGCAGGTAAGACGGATCTTGGAATTGTTGCAGATCACAAGCTGGAGTCAGCAATGTGATGTGGCTGAAAAAAGAGCAAATGCTGTTTTAGGCTGAATTCATAGAAAAACAGAGCAGGGAACACAAAAACTGCACTGCCCAGGTAATCCTGTGACCATCTCACCAGCAAAGTTGGGCAAAACTCCACACACTATGGAAACAAATGCAAGCTTGTTTGTCATGTCGTGTGAACCCGGCCACTGTGTTTTTCAACCACTGCCAAACAAGCAGCCATATCAAACCTAAATTGTGATCATATACTACCTTTAAGAAGCAGCCTAAAAAAAAAGGATTACCTCAAAAAAAAAAAGGGTGTTAATTACATGGGCAGCCTCCACAGATTTTTTGTAAAGGCTCTATCCACTGCAGATGTTCTCCTTCAGCACACCAGCAGCCAGGAGGGGCTGAGTCAACCCAGGGGTGGAGTGAAACATGCAGCCCCATGCAGTCCTTCACATGAGCAACCTCCAACATAAAAGATCTGAAGCTGCAGTTTAAATCGCAGGTGGGAATGGAAAATGTGGTGAATAAGCTAAGCTGTGGCTCATACGGCAAGCTTCAGGCACAATTAATTTCTCCTTAATTTCTACAGCACAGTTTGAAGGAGGGGGCAGAGTTGGAAGGTTACAGGTGTGGCCCATCTGATGCTCTGCCTCAAAAGAAGTAGCAGAATGCCTAAAAGGCATCCTGATTTTTATTGTGGAAACAAATACCCATCTTGTGCTTTCATCTCTGATACCTCCAAAGACTGTAGTGACTTTGGAAAAAGAGCCAGACTTTCTGTAGAGGCTACTAACAACTGGCATTACTAGCTCTTGGTAAGGTGTCACTGCTGCCCCCACAATTTCGTGGGCTAGCTTAACACTGGCCTTGCAGAGAACCTGTGGCAGGGGAGTCTTCTATGCAGGCAGGAGATGGCCAACTGGAAGTCCATGGGCTAGATCCAGCTCTCAAAGTGATTTTCCTCATCCCTGGCAACCCTGCCAGGGCATGCTGGAAAAAACTGCCTACCAATTATCTCACCCAAGGGTGTGGAGGGCACTTGCCTAGAGAGCCCACGGAGAGAAAGAAAGGCTGAGACCCCCTCTCTTTAGGGCAGAATTCTACATTTAGGTAGAAAGATACCCTGGCACTGCCAGCATGCCCCCACCAGGCAGGCTCGGAGTTGTAGGGCTTTTTCCTGCCTAAGCTTGCAAAGGCCTGTGCCTTTCCAGTCTGTATCTAATGCATACTCCATAAAGGTGAGCACTTTACTCTGGGATAGAGCCAGCAGTATGAGAGCACCTGATAATAGCCACAGGGTGGTGAGTTTACATGGCCACAGGCTGGAGCAGCCCCAAGAACACAGGCAGTGGCCATCTGTGTCAGAGACCACCCTTTCCCAACCAGGTGCTCTCCAGATATTTTAGACCACAGTTCCCAACATCCCTGACAATTAATAATGCTGGCTGAACCTAGACAATAGTCACTGCAATCACTGAGAAACGGCAATACCTGTTATATGTGCTTGCCTGCCTGGTAGCCAGTCTGGAAAAACCACAGTCTAAGTGTTGCTGCTGCCGAAGACTTTCCTATACTGCCATTTATTCTAGAGAATCTCAGGATGGTTTACAAGGATTAAAATAGCAAAAGAGGCAAAGACAACAAAACAATTAAAAACTCCCATCTTTAAAACTAAACAACACGGCAAAGCCATTTTCCTGTAGTTATATGATCAATGTGTTCCTTTCCTTGCAGCCTTCTCAGAAGTTATTATAACACATCCCTATGAGCAACAAAGACTCCCAAGCAGATCAGCCTTATTTCCTTGGTATAGCAGTGGCCATCTGATGATGGAAACAGTGAAACCACAGAGGTGGGGCGCCTGGGCCAAGTGTCCCTGCTGTCCCTCGTTAGGAAGGGCTGCACTGAGAAGAAAGCAGGGTTTCCTTCTGTAGGTGTGATAGACCTGGCATTAACTAATCTTTTGGTGCTGTCTGTTCCACCAGCTTTGGTTATTTTAGAATCTTCTTAGTAATAAAAGAAAAGGAAAAACTAGCTAACATGTCAGATCTGCATTAAGTGCTGCCAGGTACATGCCAAAAGATCATTAGCAAATGACTCAGTCCGCTCTCATGATCACCATTAACATTTTCAGCTGCTTAAATGCTTTTTAAGCACCTCATCATAGTTTGCTTTTAATTAGTCCAGTATTTTAACTGAGTAACCACCTTGGTAAACCTGAATTAAGTTCTCATTTGAGGCTCCATGTTTAAAAATCTAGCTAAGGCATATTCACATTTATATTCACCTCAATACAAGGGTGAGTTTCTGGAGAGGTAGTTCTTTAAAATGTAGAAAATATTACTGATTACCAATAACTGAAACCTAAGATTAGGTTCTAATAACTCCACTTGCAATATGATGAATACACACATATAACACATTCCCTACTGATCACATTAAAATAAAGACATGTTGTTCTTCCATTCTCTGAAGAAGTAGTATATACAGAAGTTGCTTATTGATTGGCTATCCTGTAGCAAAGTAGGGGTCTAAGTTCCCCTGAAACCAGACTGGTCAATTCATATTTATATGCAGATTTGTCCGTTCATTATAGCCAATCCTATAATGGAGGACTGATCTTAAGGAAGGACTGATCTTAAAGAAGCACACACTTTGAATACAGTGGATCTCATATTTAATCCCCAGCTTCTCTAGGTAGGGCTAGAAGAGAATCCAGACTAAACTACTGGCAAGAGTCTGCCAGTCAGTGTAGACACTATTGGGCTGGCTGGAGGGATGGTTTGAGTCACCATAAAACATCTTCCTGTCACCCAAGGGTGCACCATCTGCTGCACAAGCCCCAGTAACTTCACAAGAGCACAGTACTGCTCCTACACAGCTTTTTCCAAGAAATCTTGCAAGTGGAGTGAAGATGGAAATTTCTAAGCAAAGGAGTAATCTTACTTTCTTTTCCTATCTAGCAAAGTTGCTGCTACTGTTTCTTTTCTGAACCCATGAAATTCTGATAGGGCCCTGTATTATTTAACATCCAGTTATTATTATTTTTGTAAGTTACTACTCAACAAAAGTTTTTAAGCAGCTTGCTAAGAAAGAGTCTAGGCACCTGCTAGATCAGGAGGAGCATGGAAATCCAGGTTACCAACCTCTTAACAGGACAGCAGGACACCCAACAGCATCTGATTCCTGCTCAATGCACTGGTGAAGGAGGGGACAGATAAGCAGGTTGTCCCTCCTGCTGCATTGCCATCGTGTTGCAGGAGAAAAGGGCTCTCCTGCCTTGCAAGAGGAAAGCCCAACGGACTGGAAGAGGAAGGATGGAACTACCAGCCCCTCTCTGCTGAACAGGATTCACCATTAAATGCAAGGCTGGCCTGAAATTTACCAGATTTTTTTAAAAGGCAGCCCCTGCCCAAAGTCTTGCAATCTAAAACAACCCCCCCGCCCCATCCCCGGCTGCCAGAGAAAAAGGCGGGGATGGAAAGGGAAGAGAAAAACAAGTTCCAGAATAATTTGTGTATGGAATTCTGATGATGAAAAATAAAATTGCACTGCACTGGTTTAGGCTTTGTTCATTTCAAGGGGACCTGCCCTGAGGTGGCGCCATGCTTCAGCTGGGCTATGCAACTTCATTCTCAGCCGCTCCATCCCTCTCACTAAGAAAAAAACCTGGCATGTCCCTGCCCATTTATTACTTCTCAGCCAAAGGAGGATGGAAACCCAGCTGTTAAATTGGTGAGGGTTTCACAGAAAGGTGGGCTATCCAGTCAAGGGAGCACCACTTCACCCCTGAAGAACACCCTTAAACTCTCTCTCTTCCCACCTTTGCTAAGCCGTGTGCTTCTTAATCCTAATACCAGTTGCATTTCTGATCTTTGCACTTTACAGCCCCAATAAAACTGACCCCCTCTTGAGTCATCTGTAAAGCTGGAGGAGTAATTTTTCCCCTCCATCCTTTTCTTCATTCTTCCCTGTAAATTTTAGCAGGAAGGGAAACGTGTTGCTGCATGTGGGTATTTGAGGCAACTGAAGCAGCCCTTGTCCAGGTGAGGAGGAAAGGCGGGGGAGGGAGAGCTGCATCTGCAATCTTCTGCTAGAGGGGAGCCCGTGTTGTCCAGAAATTCGACATCACCCACTCCCCACCTGGCTCCCTGAAATTGCCCCTTGGACGCAGCAGATTAAACAAACAGGAGAGAACAGTACCATTTTCTCCACAGCAACATGTGAACTAGTACACACTATCAGACACAATTCCTGTATCATTACATATGTTAAGGTATACCCATAGGATGTGTGTGCATGTAAGATATATAAATAAAGCAACTGCATATTAAAGGGTTAGCTCCCCGTTAAGCATATTGTAGGCTGCAGCACTAGGTTTGTGGCCAGATGATACATAAGAAGGTCTTCCAACTTCCACTGATAAAGAAGATACGCACTTGCCTTCTCAACAAGGCCCCAAAGTTAGATTAACGGAGGAATCTGGGGAAAAGGATTGGAGTAGGAGAAGCAGATGTCACTGGGTTCTGAATGCAATGCTGGGGCACAGTCACATCATACTCTACAGCCAGGTCAGGGACCTGATGAAAAGGCTGTGCAGTCTGCAGTTGTTCATATTCTATAGGCATGGACACTGGGGCTCAGAAATGGGCTCTCTGAGATCCCCAACAAGTTTCTGGGTTCCTTGGGTCACTGTGACTTTTCGTTTGTTTCTTCAATGTCAATAGTTCCAAACCTGGACATGTGCTTGACTCTCAGTAGTAAGGGCTCAGCAAGTGATTTAGTTTCCTTCTCTGCAGATGTTTAATATTTAGGGGGTAGAGTAGGTTCAGTCTCCAATAAAGTGCTTATCAGATACAGAAGTAAATAACAGAAAGGTTTAGTGAAGCTTTCCTCGGCCTTTTATCCTAGGATTGATATCTTATCTTGGTTAGAATAAAGGTTATATAGACTCTATAATATGGAGGCTTGATTCTGACATACTGAAAATGATGAATTCTGATCATGTCAAGATCTGTACCAAATTTATATCATCTACTGGATCAGTCTTCTAACAAAGCATGTGATTTCTAGTATCAGGCACTTTTGCATGGGACATGCAGCCAGACCAAGAATCTCAAGCAAGACAACAGGAATGCAATGACAGCTGTGGGCCAGGGTGAATCTGTCACACTATAGTGGCCAGTGAGGGCTGTGGCACTGCAACTGAGGCTGTGATTAAAATTCAGGACCTTCTATTTAATAAAATAAAAATTTGACATGCTTCCAAGATATGCATGTTACAAAACATGTACACCTTGGCCCTCAGAGTAATATATGGGGATATGAAGTCCCCACTATCATTCTCTTCCTTGATTACAAACACTTGCAACTTTCTGATGCCTCCTGCCTAAGTGTCCTCCCTAGGCACCGAGCCTTGTATCGTGCTGTTTTTAGTCTGAAAGGTGTGTATGGCTGCCGTACTGTACATTTGCTGTGGGAAACTCCAGCCAACATGCATCAAACACATTTGCTAAGTAAAGTGTAACATTCCCTCAGTCTTTTGGCCAAGCTGTTCTCTTCACTGCTACTGGAAAGGTTGCCAAGATCCTCTGCAAGATTGCTGCTGGGAGAGTAGAGAACCAACAGACAGTTCTCCTTAAAAACACTAGACGGGGTTAATCAGGTTAGTTTTTCAAAAACACATTTATACAGAGTGATCTTTCTCCCTCCTCACCCAACGCACAATAAGATTGTCCAGCTTCCTTATTAAAGTTGTGGTGAGCTTTCCCTGCACATGAGAAGTACCTCTCCATCCAGTGGGGAGCCTAGTCTTGTGAACACGCTGAAGGTGTTTCGCAAGAAGCATGGGCCCGGGGAGAGCAAACGGAGAGGGCAAGGCTTTGTGTTCCCATCAGAAAAGTAGAGCCCCTTGGCCATAAAGAGGGATAAATGGATATATTAGCAGATTAGATAGCAGATGGTGGCCTGCAGAAAAGTCCCCGCTTTGCTTGCTATGCCTGCCTGGATGTCTGCATGTTAGTCACAGGAGATGCTCCAGAGGATTGGGCTCTTTCCAGACCATCCCTGCATCGTGGGCAAATGCACAATGGCTACTCTGTCCAGGTCTGGCATAGCACCGGCTTTCATGTTCATGTATTTATTGCATTTCCATACAGAAATAGTAGAAACTTTCTCACAACAATTAAAACCATAAAAAAACAGATACGAGATAAAAGCTTAAAAGAACTGCTTTCTGGGCTGATCAGAATTAAGACCATAAAATGCAACGTAAGATATAAGATGAAAGTTTAAGAGATTAAAACAATAAATATACAATGAAAGTGTACAATAAAAGTAAAACCCAAATAAAACCTAGGAACTGTGTGGAGGTTTAAAATCAATAAAAACAGAAACTGAAAGACTGGGAAATGCCTGGGAAAATAAAAAGAGCACAACGTAGATGATGGATGGACGTCTGGGAAGTTCATTCGGCAGTTAAGGTGCCACAACAGAAAAGGCCCTTCTTTTAGGAGCTACCCACCTCTCTCCCTCTGGCAAAGAAGGACTGCTAAGAATGATGTCAGATTCCAAGCAGGCCTACATGGGAGGAGATGATCCTTCTGGTGACTGGTCTCCAAGACATGTAAGGCTCTGAATATGAATCTCAGCATCTTGAACTAGGCCTGGACATGGACCAGCAGACAGTGAAGCATGATATCGCAGGATCATGCTGGCCAGTCCCTGTTAATGATCTCTCTGCCCTATTTGGAGCAGCTGAAATTTCCAGGCCATTCCAAAGCAGCCCTTCACACAGTGCACTGCAGTTGCCCCCTGAGAGGCTACCAGACTGTTGTGATCTGGGGCTAGGCTGTCCCTGTCCAGATAAATAGCTGCTAAAAGGATCTCCATGTCCTAAGGCTGCCTGTTGCATCTAAGAGCACCCCCAAACCTCTCCCCTCAGGGGGATGGTGATTCCCCTCCAGAACAAGCTGAATTTCACTCATGTGAGCAGATGATCCACACACTAGCGGTATCTATATCTGATCTGGATCAAGCATCCATTTACTGGCCTTTACTCAGGCCATTTACTCAGGCCATTTCAGTGCCAGGCACTGATTCAGAACAGCTGCTGCCTCACCTGGATGTGATGAAAAGGGGCACAAGAGTCGGCTCTGATTTGTGTACTGGAACCTAGTTCATACCCCACAGCTTTCATTTACATGGTGAACCACGGGGGGGGGGGGGGTAGAGCCTGTGGGAATCCCACTGCACTGCAGAGAACAATTAATCCCCTGTAATTGTTAACCTGGGCACAGAACAATTAAGCTCCAGCAACACCTTCTAGAACCAGCTGTCCCATCAGGAGCAGAACCACTGCAGTGCAGCAGAGCAAGGCCTCAGCTGTTGTGGGGCTGCAGCCTTTCGCTTCAGGCCCCGGGGGCTAAATCTGGCCCATGTGGGGTCCCAGTCCAGCTTCTGGGTCCCTCTAATAGCCCCACTCCCTTCCCCTAGTCCCACCCCGTTCCTTCCTCCTGATCACTAGCTGTTTGGTGGATTCCTGGTTTGGGCATGTTCTCCCCGCATTCAGTTTAAATGTCTCTCTGAGGCTGAATTGCTAGCTTTAAAAGAAAGTCCCTGACATTTTGGATCCATCCGGTTTGCCTTTAGTCCCATCTACCCTGGAGAAGCTCTCTGAAATTCAGTCCACCCTTGGACTAGAAGAGTCTGGTCTGTCATGACAGCCAACAGCTGTTCAGGGTTTCAGACAGGAGCCTTGCACTGCCTTACCCAAATCTGCCTGGCACTGCAGCCAGAGCCTTCTGTTTGCAGAGTATGTGCCTTCCCATTAGGTTACACCCCCACTCACTTTCCCAGGACACCCAGCCCCCATGCAGTGGGTGACCTGGGCCATTGCTGCTCATGACATCAGCCAGAACGACCAGTGAACTTCTCCTTCCCCGTGTGATTTCGAGAGCCTTTCACTTTCCTTTTAATTTTAAAAATCACATTTTTTTCCTCTGAAAAACGGAGTGCCCCTGTTGTCTTCATATCTTTAAAAAAATTATCTGAAAATACAATAGGTTATCACCTCAACCAGAACACTGTTGTACTGTATCATGAAGCTATTGTTCCTTTTAATAAATGATATTTATTTATTTATTTACTTATTGCCAACTTTAACATTAGTTTCTTCTCTTTATTTTGAAAAGTCTTTATGTTCAGAAAGCCGTTTCCTTCTCCTCGCTCAGCGTGGAGACAACAAAGAGCAGGTAAATGCAGTTTTACTCTCTAGACATATGAACAGGTTCATCCAGACACAACTGAGTAGGAAGTAAAGATAATCAGCAGTAATATATCATCTAATCATTACCAAATACTTGATGTAAACAAGGCCTGACTGTTATTTATATGGCTAACAATCAAAATAGCACTAATGCTTTACAGAGCAGCAGTAGTAAACTCACCACACCTTTTGCTAAAGCATTACAATTACTAGGGTCACCTTCATCATCATCCGGAAAGCAGGACTGAAGACCCTCCAGGCCGCAGACCTAATAAGGGCCGCAGGGATTTCAGGGCCAGCTCAGCAGCTTCTTCCTATGGCTCTGCCACGAGGAAAGAAGCTTCCTGGGAGAGGCTCTCTTTCACAGTGGCTGAATTCACATGAAATGACACGCAGTGCTGGAAGCTGCACACGCAGGGCACACACAGATCTGGTGTGAATTCAGCATTCATGGTGAAGGGTGCTTGGTTTGGTTTCCATGAAACCCCACGGAGCATCAACAGTTTGCTTTACAGTGTTTCTGCACGGTTTCCACATTTCTGCCAGTGTTTCTGGTGGTAAGACCACATGGCCCGGCCTCCATTTTCCGCTGGCCTGTTCTGCTAGCGACAGCCGTGTTGCTGGCAGCAGCGTGCTGACTGGAGACCTCCATGCTCCCAGTCTTCCCTGCTCTCCAATGACCAGCTGTGAAGGTGGGATCACACCCGCACCGGGGCATCTCATCACGCCGCCTGCAGCAACAGCAGGAGCAGCAGCAGCAGTGGAGCCAGCTGTGCCTGGTGTTCCTGCCCAGGGCTGCCCTGCGCTGGAGAGGCACGCTGAAGTGGCGGTCTGCCCGTGCTGCTCCGGGAGCCACCGAACTCATGAGCAGCACACACGCTGTGCGTGGGACTTTGCCAACAGCGAGAGCACACCCAAGCCCGTGTCTCTGCTGCTGTCTGCCGCCCCCTGCCCGTTCCCATGTGGTCCCAACAACCCTCAGGACACCCAACAAGCCCTGGGCAGATGCCCGAACAGTGCCCTCGGGAGAGTCTGCCCAGCAGGATCCCTGGCATGGGTGCCCAGGCCAATGCCCTCCAACCCTCACCCTGGCAACGTGTGCAAGTCCCGCCCAAGGAGGGAGCATGGACCCATGAATGTGGGGCGAGGGTGCAGAAGTGTGCCTGTGGGGGGCACAGGGTGTGGGGGCGGCGGCAGCTGCTCCTGCACTTCCACTCTGGAGTGACAACAGAGCGAGTAGGCAGGCGCTTCACTGAGCAGCCCCCCACCAAAAAAGCAGCAGCCAGCTGCAGCCATGGCCAGGGGAGAGTGCGGGCCAATGAGGGACAGGCAGGCAAAGTAGGCAGGAGGGGTGCATGCTGGGATGGCTTTTCGGCTGCAGGGGCTGATGGGATACATGCAGCCATTTGGAAGGAAGATGGAGAAGCACGGAAACTGGCCTGATGTGTGAATACAGGACACCAAGTGAGATGCCATGCTGTGTGGTGGCCACACAGCCACACAGTGCTGTTCAGCATGATGTGCTGACAGAGCCAGTATCTAGTGGAGGAAAGTTCTTATCTCCAATTAGCTGATCAGAGATAAGAGCTTTCCCCTGCAGGGTGAAGTGGTAAGGTCAGGGGGCTGAAGCTGTGGAATGACTAGGTCCTGCTTACTCCTGCACAGACACGCACAGGCTTGATTTTAGGGAAAGTGCTGTTGATTGAGTCATTCCTGTTTAGTTTGAGTAGACACAGAGAGGCATTTCCTGCTTATCTGTGAGCAGACATGCACTCACACTTATTTCTGAGAAGACCCTGTTCCTACTACGGAGCATTGCTAACAATGGACTATTTGTCCATCCGCTTCAGTGTGGTCAACTCTGACCAGCAGCAGCATTCCTGAGTATCAAGCAGCATGTAGTTCCTGGCACCTGCACCTGCAGATCCATGGTGGAATATGCTACATTATGTATGCACATGATGTGCTCTGCTGCTGCACTCAGCTCGCCTCCCAGTTTTCGGTAAGTAAATTCAGGCCATGCAAATGGCTATCCCTCTTCTCAGCCATTCTACTGAATGTGTTGAAAATGCAGGTGAAGCAGGGGCAGTCAGGAGTTCCAATTGTCTCCTCTTGCAGGAGGGGCTTCCCTTCTGACCATCCCCCTGCACACATGCAGGGCGACAGGCACACGGACCGAGGCAGACAGGGCTGCAGCGTTCCTCTCTCCATGTGCTCTTTCCATGCAGTAGGTAGAAAGCCTGAGGACAGTTTCAATAATACCTGGATCTGTGCATTGTTTTCCCGTCCACTGATAGGACAGTGTTTTTTGGGATCCCACAGTGGGTGGTTGCTCCAATAACAGTGAGTGACGTTTCCACTCTGGATTTAGTCTGAACTTTCAAGGAGCTACCCCTGGTGCTGGACCTATTCTGGGAATGGGGTTCATGAAAAGCTCCAGCTGAAGCCCTGCATGGATACGCTGCTTCTCCGACACTGGAGCCAGCGACTGCTTCTGTCCTATGTCCATTGAAGGCAACTGGGGTTTTCCAGCGTGAAGTCACACCTTACAAATGGTCCAAGCCAGGTAATAACATTAAGATGATTCACAGTCTCTTTTTCCTGTATTGATTTCACCTGACTAATCCTCCCTGTTCCCCTTCAGCAGGCTCTGGCTTACAAAAAGTTAAAACTACAATTAAACATAAGAAAACAGAAAGAGGAAAACAGAAATGCCAACATGCCACTATATAAAAGCATGACACAAGGGCCATTAGTAGAATTAAGAATAAACAAGCAGCAAAAAACCAGAACAGGTCAGAGAATACAATAGTGGAACCAGCTGCCCAGAGAGGTGAGGGGCTCTCCCATACTAGAGACATTCAAAAAGAAACTGGACAGCCACCCGAGTGGGATGACGTCACTTGGTGTCCTGCAAAAGCACGGGGCTGGACTTGATGGCCTTCATGGCTCCTGCCAACTCTACTATTCTATGATTCTAGGGCTTTAAAATCCTAGCAAAATGAAAGGGCTTTGCCTGGTGCCAAAATTTGATAGTCCCATCTGTATGATCCCCGTGTTTGCAAACAGATGTTGCTCACATTTGCATTGCATCCTTAGATATAAACTTCCATCATTTTCATGCACATCTAAAAATCTAATGTGCAAACTGGCCCTTAGCAGATACATGGGAAATTATTCAGTAACACGCCTTCATTTGAAAACACTCCCATCACGAATGCTTTGCAATCAAATTGTGTGGGTAGCACATCAGCAAGAATGGCCTGGCTTTGTTTCTCCAAAAAGTAGCTATTGGAGACAGAATTTATAATTGCAGGCAGGCATGCTGTTCCATTAGGGTAGAAAAGACCCTGCAACATGAACAATCATAATACCTGTACTGCAATCGGTTAAAAAGGCAAACAGCATTACTATTATTATAATTATTTCTATTCTGCCAAATAGCTCCACCTTAAGCACCATTTCTGGAGCAGCGAGGCGGCAGAGAAAATAAATCAAACCCTGTTATGGACAGTTTTAACTTGGAGACATGATGAACAGCAGTTACAGCAACCAGTGATCTTGCCACCCATTAATGACTTCCAAAGGATAGCCCTGTTGCACCCTAAACAATAAAAGTTTTAAATCTGCCATCTTGAGGTGTGCTAGACTCTTTGTAGTTTTATCTCTTGTTGGCTAATTCAGTGTCCCTGAGACACTGAGTAACCTTGACATCTGATTGCAGCCTTCTTTCTTACTAGTCTTTGATCAATAAATCCTTAATTCCCCAAGCCCAATTTCTGTGTCCAGGTTGAAGGACACAAAAATTCAGCCCTTCTTGGCATGGAAAAGATTGCTGCTTAAAACTCATCAAGATCCATTGCTCTTTCCTTCCTGAGTGCACCACTGAAGTTCTAGGAACACTCAAGGAACTTCATTCAACAGAAACAGTTGCCTACAGAGTCTGCAACATGTGGATGCTGGCATATCACATTTGCCCCAACTTTTCTAGAATATTAGCCTCTTATGCACTGCAACAGCAGCCACTGAATATTCAGACAAAACAAAATGAAACCAACAAAGAAGAAATAATCTTCACTGTCCTTCTCCTGCAAACGAGTGGGAAACAACCATGATTGTACCAGAACACTTAAAACATTTTGTCCTGGGCTATCTTTTTCTCCTAGACTGTAATACAATAAGTGACCAATACCTCTATTGCTTTTTTACTTGGGCTGGAAAGAGTGAAATCGCAGTTTTGAATAAATGGCAGCCAAACTGGATGCTTCCTTTGGGGCTGCCTGTGCAAGGGCAGTGACTCCAGTAAAACAAGTACACTTTAGAATTGTCTTCTAACTCCTGAACTGTGTACAGCGAAGAGAAGCTTTCAGTGTCTGGATTTCAGGAATTATGTCCTGATTGTTAGAGCAGTACAACAAAGGAACTTCTTATCCTGGGAAGTCGTGGGTTCTCCTGCACTGGAGGCATTCAAGATGCAACTGGGCAGTCTGAGAGGGACAGTTTAACTTGGTGTCCTGCATGGAGCAGGAAGTTGGACCTGATGGCCTTCTGGCCCCTTCCAACTCTACTGTGTTATGATTCTATGATTCTAAGCTACAGCAGTACTTTTGCCCACAAATTGCTGAAAGAACTGTGGCTTGCCTGACAAGAACCTTTAATCGGGAACCCTTAAACAAATATACATTACTATTTGGTTGCTGAGCATTATAGTAATTAATTAATTGATTGATTAATTAAAATATGACACTCTCCTATATTAAGCAGTCCGAATATATTTCTACCTGCTATATCTACCTTCTGTCTATAACAGGTGTGACCAGAAGGTAGATCAAGATGAGTCTGAGACTCAGACGTACCCGTTCTGTAATTCTACGTGTATGCCTGCTCCTGCTTCTGGACAGAGCATTGCACCTGGCTCCTTGAGATTCTAACAAAATGCAAGGTAGATCCTGGAAGCGTGATGTTTGCCCATGCAAGGTCTGTAACATTAGCCCTTTACCGTTTTCCCCATCTATGTAGAAATCCCCAGCTGCCCCATTCCTTTGTGTTCATGCAGCTTGTTCTTTCAAGAGAGAGGAAGGGGACACTTCTCCACTGCACAGAACTTGCCCTTGTACTCCACCCCCTCAGAAAAACCCCAAGAGAAAGGGGTGGGTGGGGGGAAACCAGCCTATTCAGCAAAATCTGGTTTTTTCCCTTCTAATAGCTCACTAGCACCTGTTTTTCAAGAAAAGTCTGTTACTTTTAAATCCTGTCATGTCCAGGAATCAACGAAGGTGAAAATGTCCCTGCTGCTGTGGGTCCATGTGCACATCCCATGCACAGGCACTCACTCGGGTGATCTTTTAAGAATCGTCAACTAGAAAGGCAAGACCTCATCATCTCAGAACAAAACAGACCCCAGGTTGCATAAAATCTGCATTTGCTAAGCGATGCCACTTTCAAAATTATTATTTTGATTGGAATGGAACTGCAGTGAGACCAGGTGACCTGAGCACCTGCCTGCCCATTCCGCCATCCCAGTAAAGACAGCTTCAGGGCACAGGTTCTCTTTCTGATAGGTCTTTACCTTTAAATTGGTCTTACTGAGTAGCTTTTTAAACAGAGGATTGTTCTCTGAAAAGAGCACCTTGGTCACCCTAAGACTCACATCCTCATAGAAGTGCAAGCATTTGAAGAAAAAAGAAGCCATGACTGTAGCCAGGGACTGGCACGAATGATCCTGCATGGTTTGTGTTGGAGCCAACAACTGTTGACAATAGAGCACAGTGTAAAACATTTGTGTTGCCTGGAGCAGATGCTGGATTCCAGGTGTGTGTAAATTATTTCTAATTTCCCCTTCTTGTAGCAGCAGTGTTTATTTGCATCATCAACACTTCCGACCAGCTTTTGTAGAAATTTCTTATCAGAACAAAAGTATCCACCTGCAGAGAAAGAGTCTGAGAGTAGGCAAAGCACCACCTTTTCTGTGGAACATTTCCAAGTGCACACAAGCGAAAGAACAATGCAGCAAGTTCTGCATGCCCAAGGAGAAAGCAGGCTTACGCTTCACAAACAGAATCCCTGTCGATGCAACTCTGCGAGCCACACTGGAAATGGTGGTGATGCGGCTGTTCAAAATAAAATAGACATTCTCTAGGCATGCCCAATACCCATACCTAAAATAGCTCTTGAGATCTCAGTTCCCATATTTTACACAAACTAGAGGAATGCAAACAAAGGTAAATTTAGCTGAAAAGCCTTTTTGGGTCATGAAGATCAATCCCAGCACATTTATTGAATGCCACTAAAGGAAAGGTAGAACAGTTGTGCCATCTGTTAAGAACTGGTAACACAAAAGCAGCAAGCCTAATGATATCAGCATGATAAGAAGGAGAAAAGCTGTTGTTGATTCACAACAAACTAAGAAGAGGTATGGCTCTGTGAATATTTTTAGAAACTGGGAACTCAGGAAGTTGCCCAGTCAGAGCATCGGTCCATTGAGGCCAGTGCAGTCCACACCATCTGGCAGTGGCTCTTCGGGTTCTTAGGCGGGGATTTTCCAGCCCTGCCTAGAAATGCCAGTCTTGACCCTGGGACCTTCTACATGCACAGAAGCTGTTCTACCACTGTGTCGTGTCCCTTTGCCCAGTTATTTTAATGAAGGACTTACTGTATACACTCAGGCACATTTTAGCCAAATGCACGCATTTGTCCTCTCAGTTCAGTTTTGCACATTCAAAGGCAATAGTGTCATGTACATGCCACTGCACGTAGATATACATGTGGTCGGGAGCTGCAGCCAATCCCAGTTCCTTTGCATACCTGCCTGGATCATACACAGCTGTGCCACATGCCAAGTGCACTTAAACTTACTGAAATCCATCTGTTTAAGTACACTTAATTATGTGTCCATATAACACAGGTAATAAAGCCCGTATACATACAAACAACCAAGAGCTGGGAGCAGTGGAAGCAGCAAACGGTGTCTTAATGTTTGCAACCAGATTTCGCAAGGACTGAGCCAGTGTCGTACAATGGTTAGAGAATTAGGTTGAGTTGTAAAAAGCCCCGTGCTCAGCTTATGAAATTCAAAGAGAAGCCTTGGGCAAGTCTCTCTTTCTCATTCTCTCAGCCTAAATAATTACATCGGCTACTACTTAGCTAAATGTGTTGTACTGAACCCTTTGGGGAAGTGTGAGTAATGAACATTCAAGAGCTCTGATGCTACGTTGAAGTATACTCATTATGTGGGCCTCTACATCTTCTTTGACTCCAAATCCCATCAGTCCCACAACCGATGGCATAAAATGATGGGAGTTACAGTCTAGCAACAACATTTGCCTCCCCCCACTCTGTGGGATTGTGATGTTCTAAAATCAGAGTCAGAAACCCTTTAAAAATAAGGAAACTCTCTACTAAATAAGCTACTGTAATTATTTAACACCCACATTCATTCAGAAATTCATCATATTCTCACTTTCTTCCTCACACAAAGCAAAAGGGATTTACAGTTGTATTTATTCACCTAATAAATTAGTTTGCAGCAATTTCACTATCATTTGCATTGGCTCATTAACTAACCAAGAATTCAAATTTTAGTGTTACATCCAAACCAGGGCTCCTAGCTTGCCACTCCTCCAACAAACCAGAATCACAAATCATAGTTTTTGGCTTCTTTGGGAGATTGGCAAAGAGACCTAATTCAGAAGCAACAATAAGGTTTAATTTCTGGCTGACTAAAATGTTTCCACTAGTGAGAGAAGCCAAATGAGACTGAGCCAAGCATTCACAGTCATGGCAGGTAGATATGGATTAAACTATATCAGATATTTGCTTATTTATTTAATTTTTATCCCTCCTTTTTCTTTTTTTAAGAACTCAAAGTAGCTTACATAATTTTCCTTCTCCTGCTCTCAATCTTATCTCCGCAACAACCCTGTGAGGTGAGTTAGGCTGAGAGTCTGTGAGTGGCCCCATGTCACCCAGTTGGCTTGGTGGCTGAGTGGGGACTGGAACCCCGATCACCTGAGTCCTAGACACCTTCTCTTAACCACTACACAACACTGATTAGAGCCAGAAAATGAACCTGGCCTATGCACATGCTTCAAGGGAAGGCGTATCTGGGTTGGTAAGCAATGGCTGACCTAGTGGCATTCTGATCCACTTCAGACTTAGCCGTAATTGCTTAATGCATAGTACAAGGTTCTAATTTGTCTGTGAATACTGGTTAGACATGAAAAATTATGTTATGACACCCTATTGGCTGACTCATTCCCATCCAGGTAAACCAGAATACATTGGTCTAATCCAGTTTCCCTCCACTTAAATTAACTGAGTTATTAAACTGTCTCTGGTCCAGATAATCCTGATACACTTGGGCTGCAGCTTCTCAAGAGAAGCCGAGGACAAAACATTGTTTTCCATCTAAAATGCCACATTGTCAAAAACAGTTTATATCACTGAGCAACTAATCTTTGTCCTTATGGGCTCTTTCATGGTCTGCTTTTAATTCCTTAGGTCATTAACTCACTGATAATGCCTTTGTTTTCTATATGTCTGGCTTTTCCCATTCTGCTTGCTGCCCCTCAGCCTCTGATGGGAAGTAAGAGAAACAACTCTTGACTTCAGTTTACTTAGAGATTGAGTCCTGGAGCAGCCAGCCTCATGCAACACACAAAGAATTCAGAACAGTCAGTCTCCGGGTTGTGAACAAGTTCCATTCCCGAGAAAACAGAAATTCGTCTTTAAGTCAAATCTATATGTAAGTTGGATCATGTATATTCAGCTGTCCACATGCATGGGATCGGGGGTACAGGACCCCTGTGGAAGTAGAAAAACCAAAAATATCTCTACCCCCTCCCCATGCAAACTCACCAGTGCCTCCTCTTTGCAGCAAGGAAATGCTGGAGAGATTTCCCTCACCAGATTGGCAGGGCAAGAGGGCTTGCTCTGGGGGTCTCCCCCTCTCCCCTTTCATCTCCCTCTCTCTCTCTGAAGATACTTTGGTAGCCCTTCCTCTCCTCCCTTTCACTTCCTCTGATCATGATTTTCTGCAGTAGATTTTTAACGAGGATTTTAAAATTAATAGACTTTATGGCAGTTCATTCTTAAGTACAGGCTGTTCATAACTTCCACATTCCAACAGAACATTTCTAGTAATGGTGTAGTATCAGAAGATATAAAAGAATAGGTTAGCTAAGACAGAACCTATCATCCTTATTGCATATATACAGACATACAGACCCACACAATGCCGACTGCACAATTTAATTTCCCCCTCACCTTATGTTCATTCCATTAGTTACCAGGCATCCAGACTGTACCATTGTAAATTGCCATGAACTTACCCCCATTTGGGCAGATACATTGGTGCTTCCTGCCTAAGCCAGAAGCACACAGATAAGCAGTTTTTGCTGCCCCACTGAATCAAATGGCATAAACCCATTGATTTATCTGGCCTATGGATCAAACCCCTTCGCCCCTTTTGAGACACCCTTGAACCCTTGAATTAAGACTTCTGACTGCATCCAGGATCACCTGAACGGACAGCAGGAGAGGATTGATTCAAGGCATGGCCTGTGGGAAGCATCCTGAACAGTAAACTAGTCTTGCTAAGAATTATGGTGGGTAGCACTTGTTCATTCCAACTGTTGAAAGTCCGCTCACATCTGTTCTCTTAGATCCTGACAGGCAGGCTAGTATTATTATACCCCCATAATGGGAAAGAGCCTGACACCTTCCAGTTCATGTGGAATTTCACAGCCCACACCTCATCCTCTTGCAGTCCAGTCCCACTACATGCTCCTTGAGCTCAGTGAGGCTTAATCTCAAAGAAATATGCCTTGGCCACTAACACTCTTTTCCCTTTGTTCCATGTTCCCGGGAGAAGTGTTCAGTACCAACAAGATCTGGGGCTCAGGACCCAGATGGGAGAAAGCATTAATGTGCATATGTTAATTTTAATATGCTTTAAAGGTTCTCTTTGTGTGTGTGTCTTTAATGGACACTGCCTTCTAAGGGCACCTGTATTTGTACAAAGGGGTGCATGGTCAGAAGAGAAGAATGGATTTAGTTTCTCAGGCAAAAAGGTGCAAGGGGTGAACTACACACAGCAGGAGTTGAATCACATTTGAGTCTAAAGCAAATTAATTGAGGGGCATCAGATGCAACCAAGATCACTAGGGCCCTTTCCCCTTTATTGCAGCAAGTGCCCATGGACAGCAGGACAGTGGGGTGAACAGCCTCCAGGAGATACGGGCTCCAGATGAAAGATTCAGGGATCCAGTACTGGCAGGCCCTCTCCTAACACTGCCTCTGCTTGTTCCCTCTCGGAATTGCTTCTTATTTAATGGCAAAGCAAGACGATATCCTGGCTTAAACTCGGAAGAGCGCATAGGCTTTCTCAGGATAGGGTGAATAAAGAGAACGTGAATAAAAGAAAGAGCAATACTTTTAATAAAGCCAGTAGCCATTCATTCCGGATACTAAATTTTTGTTAGGGGAACCAATAAATCATCAATATGATCGTTACCGTTTTGTGACTCCTTAATAATTTCTCAATAGGAACTTTTAAACTTGTACAGATCTCATCCAAGACTGGTGCACAACCCTTACCGTGAAGTCCCAAATCAGTGCTAGTTTTAAGAAGGATGCACCAGAAACGCCCTAGCAAATCCACGCGCAAACACGCGCACAAAACTGGACCTTTTTGCAGCGCATTCTGCTAAAACACGGGCGCGCGCGCACGCACAACCTGTTGCACATTCGCTAGCTCGTTCAAATGCACAACCGCTGTGTGCGTGGACTGGCACGAGGAGGAGACAATGCCTGTCCCAGCGAGTCGGCAAGTTCGAGGAGCCAACTCGGAACGTGCATCAGCCTGTACTCCTCCCTCCTGCCTCGGCGCTGGCTGAGCTCCGGTCCCCACCCTTGGAGAAGCGCCTCGCCGGGATCCACGCACCGTCTCCCCGTGCAGGGGGCTCCCCGGCCGGCCAGGCTGCTCACGCCGACCCCGCTCCCCACGCGGGACTCTTGCGGCGCCCCGTGCGGAAAGGCTCCCAAGCGCAGGCGCTCGCCCCGTCCTCACCTGGCGCTGCAGCCGGAGGGAGCGCTCCTCCGGGCGTTTACCGGGCTCCTCTTTGTCCGGCCGCCGGGTCCTCCCGTGTCGGTGCACAGCGCCGAGCCGGCTGCGAAGGAGGCATGGCGAGGGGCCGCCGCCGCGCCGCCGCCGCCCGCGGAAAAGGCGGCGCAAGAAGCTCGCGGAGAGGCGGCGCGGCTGCACGGGCGGCTGCGAGGAAAGTTGCAAGAGAGCTGCCCAGGACGGCGGGAACCCGCGCTCTCGCTCGCCTGTCCCCTCCTCCCGCGGCGGGGGAGGAGAAGGGGAGGGAGGCAGCGGCAAGCAGGTGGAGGTGGAGGTGGAGGGGTGTGTGCGCGCGCGTGTGCGTGAGAGAGTGACTCACAAGCGACTGTTCACGAGCAGAACTAGAAATCCTGCCTAGGTGGGTGTGCGGGATTGTCTCAGCCGAGGCGCCTTTAAGTGTTGGCGTGCGCGCCAGGGTGGGACGTGTTGGAAAGGAGGAATACTGGCACTCCGTGTGTGTGTGAGAGAGAGCGAGCGAGCGAGCGAGCGAGAGAGAGATCGTCTGCGTACTCGACTTGGAAAGCCGAATATTGGTGTGTGCCGGACACAGAGTAGGACGGGTGGGTGGAAGGCATTGACACTCTGGGAGCCTTTCTTTTCACACTGTTGCACAATGAAAATTGTTGTTGTTGTCGTTGTCCTCCACAAACTATGTAGCACTTCTCCAAGTTGTATGGGAAGGCACACCAGATGTATTCTAATAGAAATCCAATCAATGGCATGAAAACTTGAATCTAATATTATATGTCCATTCGAGCCAAACCCCTTGGTCCTAAATGTCGCCAAGTGTATTTTCCTAGGAAACGATTCTCATGTTCTGTGTTACATGGAGGCATAGGTGCTATGGTGTACTCAGAAAAACAAACTTTGCCATCCCGCCCCACTGCCTTGCCATAAACACATCAAAAAATGCCTCGGTGTCTGGTGGTGAAGACCAAATGGCCCCACTCCATTAGTAGGTAACTGTCAAAGTGTGATCTCTGTTTTATAGGCTTGCTAAAGTGCCTCCCTAACCCTGTAAGTTCACACATGTAACCTTTTTCTTTACTTGGCCAGCATGTTCAAGGTCACTTTAATTTAGAAGGCCTGTCCAAGGCATCTAATTAGAGTGAAATGTAACTTTTCTTTATGGTGCTGTGACATGTATCCAATCACTTTCCTATCCATATCAAAGTATCCAATCATCTTCCTGTGTATTGTATTCCCTTTTGTGTATTCTATAGAACCCTAATGAAATTAGCATTGGGTGTTCCTGTCTTGGGCACCCATGGATCCATGTGTTTAATTGTAAATAAACCTAATTGCCCTTGCAAGAAACTGACCATTTGACCCTTAATTGCGGATCGGTGTGACAATGGGCACCCATAATGGGCCATAAGTATCTACTCTGCATTATTATTTATAATACCACCCCTATTCCATTTTGTGAGTGGCATGTATTAGTGGAAACTGCAGTGAAATGTTAGTTAAGCTATGGAATTTAATGCTCTGGCTAAATAAACATTGACATGCCTGCACATCCAAAAGGGATGGAATGGATATATATTCGTATGTGTGTGATGTTCATGCTTTGCTTTGGATTGGACTTCATTGATAAACTTCCAGAAGTAGTCACTTATCTGGCCATATGGAGCTATGTAATCTGCCTTGGGTTCCTCACTAGGAAAAAAGTGGGCCATAATGCAATGTAATAATAATGGTAACAACAATAGTCATACATTTCTTAAAAGTTGTGAATACCAACAGATGCCCACACCAAATGCTCCACCCTTCCCAAGCAATATACAGTGGTACCTTGGCCCATGAACTTAATCCGTTCCAGGACTCTGGTCATGACCCAAATTGGTCACGACCCAAGTCAATTTACCCTATAAGGTTCATGTAAATAAGGTCAATCCATTCTGTAAATATTTTTTAATCACAAAAATTTGAAACAAAGTAACAAAGTACAGTACAGTAGAGAACACGAACTATGACCAGATTTGGTCGTGAACTGAGGCGTTCATGAGCCGAGGTACCACTGTACTGTCACTTCGTCAGCCCTGGTGGAATTTCACTTTACTTGAAATGCTGTCCACAACTCTTCTCCTGCCTGGAGTTGCACTTCATTTAAAGTTTTAAGGAGATGGGAAAAGTAGCATAGTTTGTGCTTTATTTATTTATTTACACACACACAAACATTAATTTGAAATGGTGAAAACCCTATATTACATGCAGCTGGGATAGCAATATTCTTGGCATTAAAGGAAGTTCTTCTGGGAGCATCATACAAAGGCCAAAAGGTGACTGGTGCCCGCTGGGATTAATCATGCGCAGCAGTCATGTGTGGTGGGCAAGACAGAGAAACTGATGTTGCTGTAAGGTATTCTATATTTGGTCCTCAGAATAATTTTAATTCTGCATGGATGAGTCAGCTCACATGAATCAGTTTTAAGTTCTGAATGAGAGTTGACTATGTTGTGGTACATCTATAAAATTGGGCTCAGGAGATGTTAAAGCCCTCTCTGATTGGAACCAGGGGATCCCTTCAAAGCCAAGTACTTGCCACACAAAAATACCAGCAGGAAGCTTGATTATGTTGCATGCAACATAATCTTGCATGCAAGATTGCATGCAAGAGGGTAAAACCATTGACGGGGACTGGGTGTTATTCTCACATAACCCCAGTCCTCTACCAGCTTCACTGGCTCCCCATCGAAGTCCGGGCTCAATTCAAGGTGCTGGTTATCACCTATAAAGCCCTTAACAGCTTGGGACCTGGATACCTAAAGGAACGCCTTCTTCCATATTTGCCCTCCCGCCTCATGAGATCGGCAGCAGAGGCCCTCCTCCGGAAACCCTCCGTGAAAGACATTAGGAGGCTAAGTACCCGGAGGAGAGCTTTCTCTGCGGTGGTGCCCCACCTATGGAATGCGCTCCCCAGAGAGGTCCGCCTGGCGCCGTCGTTATTTGTTTTTCAGCACCAGGCTAAGACCTTTTTATTTGAACAATATTTAAACAATTTTTAATATCATCTATAGGTTTTTAATTTGCAGCCAGGGTGAATCTGGATTTTATGTGCGCTATTTGTATTGTGTTTATTTATTGTATGTAAGCCGTCCCGAGGCTCATGCGAATGGGTCGGCATACAAAAATTCTAAATAAATAAATAAACAGGTAATAACAAAGAACAGTGTGAAATGTAACACTTTTACACACCTTTGGCACCCCTTATCTTGGTTGTCTACCAGTTTAATTACAGATATGGCTTACTTACTTTGCTTATTTTGGGAGACAAAGGATATTTACCTTTTTTTTAAAAAAAAAATTAGAATATAGGCATGGTTTAGAATACAAGCAGTTCACCCCTGCTGATAAAATGTTGTGTGGAACTTTGCCCAGGTAGCCCAATGCCTCTTTCACACACACCTTGCAATCTGCCCATTTAAGCAAAATCCACTGCTCAGGGCAGCAAAAACGCTGCCTGTGAGAGGGTAGATCTGCACGCCTGAGCAGAGTTCCTAAGCCTCACAGTGCAGGCGTGCACGGACGATGCCAGGGAGCTGTGCTCGCTCTCTGAGGCTTCTGTACAGGCTGCTGTGTGCTCCCCATGGGCACCTCTGTCCTCACCACTGCAAATGTTCAGGGGAAGCTGCAAGGCCAGACCCGTGACCCGTGGGCTGCACCATGGCAGGCATGTCTATCACAAGCACCTCCCAGACCCGCCAAAAATGTGGTCAGTTCCACAGAAATTCCAACCTCAAATCTACCATATCTTTCATGTGAGGTTCAGCTTATCCTGCTGGGAAAACAATGCTTGGTTCACCCGCAGCTGATAAAGAGCCCAAACCACTCCACAATGCTTTTTCGAGAGTGGAACTCTCCTCTCTCAGTTTCAAAACACTAGCTTTTAAACAATTCTGCTCCACTGTTGCTGTCAAATATTATATCTGAAGGAGCTTCATTGCCTACAAACCTGGGTAAAGCGCTACAGTTTTGGATGAATTGAGCTTTTTTGTAGATTTTAGCATGGATGTTTAATACTGCAAATAAGGATATCCAAGACCTTTCAGATTTTTTTTAAACCAGAACTGGAGGTAACTCTTTCTCTCCAGAACAGCCAAAGAAGCAAAGGAAAAGTTATCAAAATGCATGCATTCTATCTGGGTACAGCTGTTGCCTTCCCTGTGCCAAGAATAAGATGTTGGAGATTAGCTGGCTGGCTTTGTGAACAACAATGGCACAACGTTTAGGCATGTCGAGGCAAGAGGAATCAACTACAGGGCATCAGCGGATTGCCACAGCAATCGGGAAACCATTTCCCACCACCTGTACATCTTTTGGCCAAATGAGATGCATGC